>NC_133326.1:294211293-294388793 GCF_042186555.1 Aquarana catesbeiana
ATAATTTGGAGAATGCTTATTTAAAAAGTTGTGCAGAATGCAGCACGATAAAACGATAAAATTAAGTTTGTATTCCGCCAAATTAATGGCTGTTTGAAACAGGCGGAACCGGCTGGCCAGAATTCCAAACGCATTCTCAACCACTCTTCTAGCTCTGGCCAGCCGGTAATTAAAAACCCTCCTCTCCGGGGTGAGGGTTCTTTGGGGGAATGGCCTCATGAGGTGCTTGCTGAGAGCGAAGGCTTCATCGGCAATGAAGACAAAGGGGAGTCCTTCCACGTTATCCTCATCAGGTGGCAATCCCAGGCCACCACTCTGGAGACGCTGGCAGAACTCCGTCTGGGCAAATACTCCTCCATCCGACATCCGGCCATTCTTCCCCACGTCCACATATAAAAAATCATAGTGTGCCGACACCACCGCCATTAAAACAATACTGTGGAACCCCTTATAATTAAAATAATATGACCCCGAATGGGGTGGTGGCACAATGTGGACATGTTTCCCATCTATAGCCCCTCCACAATTGGGAAAGTCCCAACGGCTGGCAAAATGGGATGCCACAGTCTGCCATTCCTGTGGCGTTGAAGGAAACTGGGAAATCAAACAAGAAAACCAAAATCAATTAATTTGGAAGCTAACATAGCAAGAAAATTAGACAATTAAAAACATTATTCCCCAGCATCAGTATAACATTCAATAATTTAATTGTTCTGGAATAACTAATATGGAAAGGCACACTTATCAGATTGCTCACCCCCTCTGATGGAACATTGATTACATTTTAGGGGGTTGTGAAATCCCCAAAAAAAATTACTTTTAGGACACGCAGGAATTTAGGGACTAAAAAGGCTACAAGACTGCAGTTGTCGCACTCTGCAGGTGCAGTTGCTAACCAGCTTACAGTAAATGAGGTAATGTAAAAAGGCATTCATGTTGCAAGGAGTACACAATCACATGCAAGGGCAATTAATGAAAACACTTTGAGGCTTGCATATGATTTGATGATGGAAATCAGCAGAGCTTCTGCTCATTTACTAAAGCACTGGAACAAATGCACTTGTAGAGTGCACATGCATTTTGCAAAGTGCAACATATATTTGCTTTAGACAAATCAACACCACAGAACATTCCAGCAAATTTTAACGAGGGTGGGGGTGGGGGGGTTGTGAAATCTAGATAATTGCTCATTAGCAGCACACTATTTGGAGTGAGTTTAGGTGGGGGGGGGTGGGGGGGTTGTGAAATCTAGATAATTGCTCATTAGCAGCACACTATTTGGAGTGAGTTTAGGTGGGGGGGGGGGGGGTTGTGAAATCTAGATAATTGCTCATTAGCAGCACACTATTTGGAGTGAGTTTAGGTGGGGGGGGGGGTGGGGGGGTTGTGAAATCTAGATAATTGCTCATTAGCAGCACACTAAATACACTCAAACAAAATACATTCCAAATGAGTAGACTAGGTGGATATGTTCCCATCACTTCATGCTGGGAAGGTTATTGAAGGAAAATATACATGCATGACAAAAAATAACAGTAAAAAATTCCAGCATGTGTGAGGATAAAAAGGGGACATTCACACTATATTGCAATGATGGTAAGTAGTGTTTGAAGCAAGAAATACATCACATTATCAAAGATTACATAAAAGAACATGTGATGCTAATAAAAGAAAAATATCTTACCTTAATATAGTCCTTCTGCAGGACCTGTATGATGGCAGAACAGGTCTCTGGGATAATGATCCCCAGAGCCTGGGGGGAGATGCCTGTCGAGAACTTAAGGTCCTGCAGGCTTCTCCCTGTGGCCAAATACCGCAAGGTAGCGACCAGCCTCTGCTCCGGAGTGATGGCTTGCCTCATGCAGGTATCCTGCCTGCTGATATAGGGGGTCAGCAAAGCCAACAAACGGTCAAAAACGGGGTCCGTCATCCGGAGAAAGTTCCTGAAATCCTCAGGATTATTCTCACGGATCTCACGGAGCAAAGGCATGTGAAGGAACTGGTCACGCTGAAGTAACCAATTCTTGGTCCATGAACTCCTCCTCGCCCTGTTCATGGACTGGTCTTGGGCTGAAGAATAAACTACAGCACCAAGCACATACAATGCACGAGCTCTACGACGAGTACGTACAGGTAACATGGCTTCAAAACGGTCGGCTGGTCAGAACGCACTAAACAGAACGCACTGAAGAACAGCAAGGCCTGTGAAGAACGACCTGAAAATCAGGAACGAGCGGCCAATAAAACAAAGATTTCTCAATGCCAACTGACCAAACGCACTGAAAAGCAGATACAAACCTCACAAGCACAGACTGAACAACAGTTAAAACGAACTGAAAAATACGAGTCTCACAAGCGCGAATCGTCTCTCACCAAACTTCTACTAACACGAGATAAACACGAGATTAGCAGAAGGAGCCCAAAGGGTGTCGTACGGGCTATTGAACTTCCGTTTTATAGTCTCGTCGGACTTGGTGTACGTCACCGCGTACTAGGCTGTCGTACTTTTGTGTGGTCGTGTGTGTGCAAGTCCGTTCGTAAGAAAGTCTGCAGCAAGTCCGCCGAAGGTACGTCGGAAGTCTGTCGGACAGGCTGTCGGACTTTTGTAGACGAAAAGTCCGACCGTGTGTACGCGGCATAAGAGTTACGATCTGTTGTTTTAAAATAAGATCTAGTAATGATACCCTCATTAGTATTAAAAATTTCTAGATCTAAAAAATGGATGCTTTCTCTATTAACATCCCAGGTTAGGGAAATATTGAGATCATTATGGTTCATGGATTCCAGTAAGTCTTTTAGTCCCTCCATATTCCCTTTCCAAATAATCAACAGATCATCAATAAATCTCCTATATAGTAAAATATCATCACATTTTCCATTTAAAACCCCCCCCTCTTCCCATTTGGCCATATATAAGTTCGCCACACTGGGGGCAAATTTGGCGCCCATGGCGACACCTTTTATCTGCAAATAAAACTTGTTCCCATACCAGAAAAAATTGTGTCGTAAACAAAAATCCAGACACTTAAGGATAAATATGATAAATTCTCTGTCGATGGGTTCCTCCTTCGTGCGACACTATTGGGGTCGTATACGCCTTGAAGTGCCCATGTAATTTGATTTACGTGGGGCGCACTACTAGAGCCCTGAAAGATAGATTAGAGGAGCACGTAAGAAATATCCATAAAGGGTCAGATAAACACCACTTATATATCCATTTTGAGAAAGTACATAATAAAAGCACGGTGGGGATGAAATTCTGGGGGATCGAGGCCCCTAAACGCCATTGGAGAGGTTCCAATTTCACGAGGGAAATCAGCAAACGGGAATCGTGGTGGATACACCAATTGGGTTCTCTATCTCCTGGGGGGCTCAATAAGGATTTTGATCTAACATGTTTCCTCAGTAATTTTTAATTTTTACTAATTTTTTAATATTGATTAAAGGGATTTTCTTAACATTTTACATTTTCATATTTTATATATTTTTTTATTATTGTACCTACCTAGATAGTCATATATGGTTTTGGGGGTTGAATTTATCTTCTATATTGGTTCACATATGTATTCCGGAGACTGCTGGTATAGAGGTCACCTGTAGTAGTATTTTATTATGACAGTAGTTTTCATTCTAATATTCCATTTTATCACTATATTTACTTTTAGCATCATATAATATAGTGTAATCTCACAGTTCTGATATAGATGGATGGTTTAAAGATGCGTATTGATTTTATTGTATTTTATTATTTTATTTTAAAACATGGGTCTGAGACCCGGATCTCTTTTTAGATATTATGGGCTTGTATTTTTTATGGAGGAGTATTCACACATTTTATTAGTCAGTGTAGTTTAATATATGTCATGAGTATTATGCTTTGATATTTATTTATGTTCTGTATGGCTAACTTAGATTCTTATGATGATGTGGCTTTTGATTATCATTGTTATCATATGAGGTGCGGTGTGATGGCTCCTGAATGCACAGCTCTTTCCTTGTTCTCATCAATATATTAGTATTATCATGGTTATGCATCCTTAGGGCATATTATGCCATTTACATTTGGGTTATCTAACAAGGAGAGTAGTTTACAATCGTAATAATAGCGCTGTCGTTTGCTAGCATAATGTACTGAGTGTTCTTTGCTGTAGCCCATTACTAGAGTTGTCTGCTGTCTTAGGCAAGATGGCCGCTGACACATCTCTATTGGATGGTGGGCGTTGTGTAATTAGCATACACAAGCCAAGTCTATTACACCATAGACTGATGATCACACGCAAAATGGCCGCTGGCCGTCCTTAGCTATTCGTTCTGCAATAAGGTTGTCGGTGGTCCTCGGCAAAATGGCCGCCGTCAGCATATATAAAACCACACTGAATGTCCGTCCAATGATATCCCCCAGAGGAAGGCACGTGATCCCTGTGCCGAATACGCGTCGGGGAGGGGTAGGACGGAGCTGTCAGCAGTGGAGGAGACATTACACACCACACCGCACGCCATTTGAATTGCAGTTTTCTACGCTTGTTAAAGTTTGGTGCACTGGAGCACCCACTCAATGTGAGTACCCTCCTGGAGGATTTTCTTTTAAATAAATAAAATATCCCTGCGTTATTACACTATGGAGTTCTTACTTCTCTCCTATACATGTGGATTCTGACTGCACCTGTGAGGATTGTATTCATATCATTCCATCCTGAGGGAGCCCAGGAGTGGCCCCATTGCGTGTTTGACACAGTTTAGTTACTGGGTCACACAAGCAGAGGTGAGCGCAAGCACATGTGGGGTGTCACGGGAGAGCACGTATTGTTTGCTGTGATTTGAGCACCTTTCAGAAGATTTCTGAGGAACTCCTAGTTTATGGACACTGTTTGTACACATTTTTTTAGGTTTTAACCCGTGGATTGAGCTGGACACTTGCAATACACAGGATACCTGTGCACTTGTTGTTGTTTTTCACTTATGTATGGTGCACTTTCAATGGGTTATATTGCTTTTTGCACAATGTTATATGCACTTTGAGGCTATTATATATAATTATTATATTACACATATATGGTTTTACAACTTATTTATAGTGGATTAATTTACCGATTTTGCACGTTATTTTAGTTTATTTTTCAGCGCAGGCACAATTATTTTTATGCTTTATATTACACGGTATGAAACGTGGTTGAGTGTTTGCTGCTAATTAATTAATGATTGTCACCCCTTAGAGGCATTGATCCATTTGTGGCTCGCAGGAAATTTCTATTTTCTATTTTTTGTTGGCATTTTTTCAAGTAAGCTTATATTGGGTTTTTCAAATATTGTTTGTATTGCTATTAAAATGCTGATGTTATAAAGAGAAAGTGTATACTGTGACCAATTATTTATTTTCCTCAATAGCCACAAATGATATAAATCTACTTCGTATGCACCAAATGCCTTTGCAAACCCATTTATTTCCTTGTAAAAGTAGCAATGCTATTACCATTGTGCTGCAAATAGCCTGTGCAGAAATCAAAGGTCTGGAAGGGACCCAGCAGGCCCCCCTACCACAGGTCCCCCTACCACAGGCTTCACTTTATTAACCACTTGCCGTCTGTGCTATAGCCGAATGATGGCCACAGCGCGGATCTGAATTTCCGGGAGGCCGTCACATGACGGCCCCTGCAGGGCGCGCGCGGAGCGCGCTGTGATCACTGAGTCACTGAGTCTCGGGTGTTCCCTGATCCGAGTATCCCGGCCCCTTGCCGTGTGATCAGCTGTTAGCCAATGACAGCTGATCACATGATGTAAGCAAAAGCTCGGTAATCTTTTTTTTTTTCTCCTCACGCTGACAGCGTGAGGAGAAAAAGAAGCCGATCACCGGCTCATTTGCAAGGAACATCGGACCCGAAGAGGAAGAGGCAATTATGTCTCATCTGTGCACGCCAGTACCCCCTGCCAGTGCCACCTGCCATTGCCAGCTGCCAGTGCCCACCAGTGCCACCTATCAATGCCCATGAGTGCCACCTATCAATGCCCACAAATGCCACCTATCAATGTCCACCAGTGGTGCCACTCAGTGCCACCTAGCAGTGCTACCTATCAGTGTAACTGATCAGTGCTCATTATTGCCACCCATTGGTGCCCATCACTGCCACCCATCAGTGCCCATCAGTGCCGCCTCATCAGCATACATTAATGAAGGAGAAATATTACCTGTTTTTAAATTTTATAACAAAATATAAACTTTTTTTTTTTTTTTAATTATGTCTTTTTACATTTTTTTAACAAAAAATGAAAAACGCAGAGGTGATCAAATACCACCAAAAGAAAGCTCTATTTATGGGGAAAAAAAATGATAAAAATTTCATTTGGGTATAGTGTTGTATGACCGTGCAATTGTCATTCAAAGGGGGGGGGGGTTTAAGTGCCCAGTAAGCAAGTGGTTAAGCAAAATGCATTCACAATTTGTGATAGCTGAGTGATAGCTGAGCGAATGCTTGTGACATTCATCCAGTTATTTTTTTTATAAATAGATCCCTAAGATTTATGTAAGAATACACACACCTCCTTTTATTTAAACAATATTTTCTTATACCATCTTTTAGGTAGGGAAGGGTTAAGAAGGGTGCAGTGCACACTTTCTCATTTTGGAGGAGCTGTAAAAATACATTTAATGTTTTTAAATGAATACATAACTTAATTAAATACCATTTTATATTTGCCTGTAGGCTAGGTCTAATACACATGTACTTCATTGAGAATTGTTTTATGTAGTATTTGAAAATCATTTATTTCTCCACTGAGTAGAGCTACTTTTCTACTATAAAAACTGAAAAATAACACTAATTCAGTTAACCACGTTCTAAATAATAACAAAAAGTCAAACCAAGTAAATAATCAATATTTCCATAGAGAAGGTTTGCAAGTAGCTGCTTGTAACTATTTATACACATCAGTCTAGGGATCTCTTTCCTTTCTTCAGAACGCTATCTATAAAAAGTTTGAGCTAGGTTTCAGAGATCAACAAAGTTTGAAATGATCAATCTCAGGCTTTGACTTTATCAGTCTAGGACAGAAATATAATCAGGAACATAAATTGTATTTCCTTGTAAAAACATTTTCTTGCCTTAAGACAGCAACCTCACTGATTGCAGAGAATGTCTGTGTTTACACTTTTGCAGGGCGCATGCTGACTGCATTAGTACCTAAGGAAGCAAGCAGTGTATAGTGCATACACTGGAACCTGGGAGAAAGGTTCTGCTGAAATCAGATACTACAATCTCATCATTTCAGATTCCTGAAGTGCATAACCTTACTGCTATGTGTTTTGCACGGTAGTATCCCTTGTAATGAAATCTGACTGAAAACCTAAATGAGTTTAATGCATGAAAAGCATAAATAGAATCTGGCTTGGATTACATTTATGTTTTATGCTTAATTCTTACTAGCGTTTGCTACCTAGAAACCTAAAGAATAATACAGACATGGTTAGGACAGAATTTATAGTTTTTCTATATTGTGTGCCTGAAAGTCTAGGTACACCAGATTTATAAAGTTTTTTTACTTGAGAATATCTATTATATGTTGTTTTTATTTTGGCTGAATAGTGTTAAGCATCTTGAGTTTATGGCTTCCATAAGTCTTCTCACAAGTGTCTCAATAATCACCATTTGAATTTTTTACCAGATCCTTATATTTGGAGATAGGTAGCAAACATATTACAATTATATTTTAAAAAGTATGTTGTCACTTTATTAACTAATCCTAATTCTATTTAAATATTATCTGAGTATTGATTTAGTTTGTAGACTAAAAAAAATTTTATAGATTATTTTAAAATATTTACTAATGGATGCCCCAAAGTTAGACATTTCTGGATAAGAGTTCATTCCCTGAACTATTCAGTAACCGCGGTAAATACCGTGAAGAACTCTCGGGTTGCCCTTCTTAATGAGCCAGTTGAAAACTTCCCCAAGCACACTCAAAGGTTAATTTGTTTTTTATTCCTGGCAGCCAAGATAGCGATTGCCACAGCTTGTTCGACTTTTCCTTGCTGAAACGCAAACTTACTCGGATCATGCTTAATGAAAAAATAGTTAGCATTGTCCAAGATAAGCAATCGTCGTTCTTTACAGCTTGGAACCCTTGGCTCTCTGATCTACAACTACCATCTGAATAGTGGTGGACTGGCGGTCAAGTGGATGCGGGCTCCTACCCTTTTCTTACCTCCCTTTTACTCTTTATCTCATTTCTTCCTGTATTCTCTTTCCTATCTTCATACTTGCATTTTTGTACTCAGTTGTACTTAGACAATCACTTCCTTCCCTTATCAGTTTTATACTCTGTGGCATAGTTCTTATACAATTATTGTTCTTTTAGAAGGGCCATATACTCATAAATATCCATAAGGTCCCAAGTATTTCAACTCAGGCACTTCTTCTCCTCCTTCTCAAATGGAAGAGTTATTGGGTACTTTATCTGAGTTTGGTTGTACAGTTACATATCCATGAGATTTTAATATAAGCACTTTCGTGTTTAATTGTCCCCGGATGGGGTTACAACCCGAAGTGATAGCTAACACTAGATCTGAATTTTAAAGTCATTATGTCTGTGTTAGCTGTGTATTGACAGATACTTTACTTTTAAGAACCTTTTTTGGATGTTCTATACATTTTTTTATTGTTTTTCTGTACACCTGTACACTTTGCTACTGAAAAGTATTGTTATTGTATTTTCCTTTTTTGGTGAAACACAATAAAAATGATTGAAATAAAATGTTTACTAAACCTCATCACATTCCCTAGGTTCTGCAGCTTATCCTACACCAAAGGACAACATCCCTTCCAAAGTAAACAGTCAATTTGCTTTAAGTAAAGCAATCCCATAACAACTTGTTGGATACAGAACAGACCAGTTGTGTGGAGTCCAGAAGTGATTTTTACTAGAAGTTCCAATGGCTTTCATGGGCTAAAAATGTCCCTCTTCATCGTGGCTTGACAAAATTTGAAAAAATAAGCATGCAATAGATCAATAAATCTGTTTTTTTTTTTTTCCTGAAGGGTAATTATTGTGTAATAGGATAAGAAGCTTTGGTTCAGATGCTGGTTTAACAGGACTGTTACACTTTTTTTAGTGATGTTTCCTTTTAGAGGGGAAATATTTTACAGGTGCAAAATATCAGCAAACGCTCTTGTTTATATGCTTCTTCTGATTATGTTCTTCAATACATGTTCTTCAATTGCAATATATGTATTTCATAGGCCCTGGAGTAAATATAGTCCAGTTAAACTTTCTGTCTGTATTATTTCAATAGTTTATTTTAGCACTATACCTATAATAGTTTATTTAGCACTATACCTCCCAGTTGGGGTGCAGTCCTACATCAAGTAAAATAATGGGGAACTTCATGACATCACATCCTCCGGGGGGGTCAATAATGTACTGTATATTAGAGGTCTCCAACTTTTTTGGCACCAGGAACCGCTATTGGTGTAGCCAATTTTTCCAGGGACCTGGGGGGGGGGGATAAGGGTGTTCATGGAGTCTCACAGCCCCCTTTATATCAGTGTCTACAGTCCCCCTTTACATCACAGTTTGTCCTTTAAAGCAGTTCCACAGTCCCAAGGGGACTTCACTGGATATAAAGGGGCACCATGATATAAATAGGACTGTACTGTAATCCCCATCACAGTGCCCCTTGCAGTCATTGCCTCCTCATCACAGTCCTTCTTGCAGTCACTGCTCCCCCATCACAGTCCTCCTTGCATTCATGGCCCCATCACAGTCCTCCTTTGCAGTCATGGGCCCCTCACACAGTCCTCCTTGCCATTGTGGCCCCCATCACAGTCCTTCTTGCTGTCATGGCCCCATCACATTCCTTCTTGCAGTCATAGCTCCCCCATCACAGTCCTCCTTGCAGTCATGGTCCCCAATTTCAGTGCCCCTTCCACTCTCTGCCTCCCCTGAAGGTGATTACCCACTTGTTTATTTGAAAAGCTTCCTGCTCTCTGTCACAATCTTCAGCTCCTTCCACCCCCTAGGAGACCTGGAAGAATAACTGTGCAGTGGTGGCCAGCTTATCAACAGGCCACAGAAAGCTACCAGTCCGCAGCCTGGGGTTTGGAGACCCCTGAAGTATATAATAGGTATGTATTATGACATTAAAGTATATCCAAAGCCAAAACTTATTTTTATTATTTTGTGATAGGCTAGGGAACGGCTAAATCCCCTATAAGGGTTTTATTGTACAGTCTGAGCCCTATTTGGTAGATTCCTTTCATGTTCTGTCCCACAGACAGGTCAAGCAGTGGGTGGAAGTCTCCCCAAAGTGAGTAAAATCCTATATTTGACAGTTGGCAGTGCAACAAGTATAACCATTGGAAGACTTTTCTTTCATCTGTTAACATTTTGCATCTTCCCTAACTTTTCAGGGACAATGGTCATTAAACTCCCCAGCTAAGACACACGCTAACACTAAATTACCAAAAGTATGGGGACATCTGCCTTGACGTCTGCCATGTCCATAAAGACATGGATGAGTAAGTTTGGGGTGGAGAAACTTGAATGGCCTGCACAGAGTCCTGACCTCAACCTGATAGAGCACCTTTGGGATGAATTAGAGCAGAGACTGTGAGCCAGACCTTCTCATCCACATCAGTGCATGACCTCACAAATGTGCTTCTGGAAGAATAGTCAAACATTCCCATAGACACACTCCTAAACCTTGTGGACAGCCTTCCCAGAAGAGTTGAAGCTGTTATTGCTGCAAAGGTTGGGCCAACTCAATATTAAACCCTATGGACTAAGACTGGGATGCCATTAAAGTTCATGTGCGTGTAAAGGCAGGTGTCCCAATACTTTTGGTAATATAGTGTAGCTGGCTAGACACACTAGACAAGTGTGCTCATCTTTCACTACTAAATCTAAAACTTAAAAAAAAGTGTGGGCTTTAAATACATTTTAGCTGGTGACAGTTCCCAGTGCAGTTAATCTTGCATGGTAGAGGCAGATTTTACTGTGCCGGGCTGCCAGTCTCTAGAATGGAACCTTATCTTTTTTGGGATGTGGTTTAACTAATGGTTAAAGTGAAATCTTTACAGATTTATCAGCATCCGTTTCACCCATAACTAAAGCGGCACATATGTGCTGACTTTATCATAAAACTGTATTTTTATAAGCCTCCTGACAGCCTGGCTAGCTTACTCTACATTGTAAATACTTAACAAATGATATCAATAAAATATTTATTATAGCTGATTTTGGTCAGATAAGACAACCACAAGCAGCAATGTATACCACAACAGTTTTATCCTTTGTGTTGCAGGAGTTAAAACAATTCTGCCCTGAGCTACTACAGTAGCACGTGCAGCTAATTAACTTTTTTTGTTTTTTATTAGACAGCATGGGCTAGAGAAAGAGAGAGTGGGGAGGTGAAAAGGGTATAAAGCCTTGTTTAGCCTTGTTATATGGTGTACCCAAGATCCACTTGGTATATTGCCATAAAGGATAGCTTATTTTTGAGACTAAATTGGGATTAGATGTTTATTTTCTATTTGTGTGATGACTCTTTTACATCTTGCAGTAGGCAACCAAAGTTGTAGACTGTTCCAGCAGTATTACACTCATTTTCTCTGAAGCCTTTTTTTCTGAAGGCTCTTCCAATTCCAATCCCATAGATTTCTGCAGTTCATTTAAAGCAGTGATAATGCCAGGTTTGATAAGTCCTTTATCTTCTTCGCACCCAGCCTCAGCATCCCCTTAACAGGGTCTTTGCTGCAGGAAGGACTATGTGATCATGTGACCACTGTGACCGACATTCACAGTGGTCACATGATCACACAGTCCTTCCCGCCCTTACTTCCTGATGCAAAGACCTTGGGTGCAGTAGGCAACCAAAGTTGTAGGCTGTTCCAGCTGGATTCCGCTCATTTTCTCTGAAGCCTTTTTCTCTGAAGCCTCTTCCAATTCCAATTCCATACATTTCTGCAGTTCATTTAAAGCACAGTGGTCACATGATCACACAGTCCTTCCCTCCCTTACTTCCTGATGTAAAGACCTTGGGTGGGAAGAATCCCCACCAGTTTCTGGTCCAGGTCTTTATTAGAGATCGAGAGCTGTCTATCACAGCTCAGTCTCTATGCTGGCAGAATGAAGTGAGCATGCTCCAAGCACAGAAACCTTGGCTGCCCATGGATGCATTTGTGCAGCATGTGGGCATTAAAGGCTTTATCTCTTAGGCATGCCAATAATTGAAAAAGAAGAATACATAGTTGCATAGTTAGTCCGGTTGAAAAAAGACACCAGTCTATCTAGTTCAACCAATAAAAGGGGGAAAAAAAAACATACAATCCCATATACACAATCCTTTAACCACAGTTAATCCAGAAGAAGGCAAAAAACCCCAGCAAAGCATGATCCAAATTGCTTTAACAGTGGAAAAAAATCCTTCCTGAACCCCTGAGAGGCAATTGGATATTCTCTGGATCAACTTTACCTATAAATGTTAGATAAAAGAATAGTAATCCTGTTAGTAATCTGGTTCATAGAGCCATGGACTATGAGAGGCTTAAAGAAGCTCCTAGAGGTATATGTGCAGTGCTCAGTTAGGTGTATAGTTCAAAATCCTCACTATAAATGAGTGTAAGATATGTCTCATTTACCAGTTATCCAGTCATGCAAAATGTTTTAATATACAATGGTATGTGATATTAATGAACAGTCCTTTTATGGGGAATATACTCCAGTTGTTTTGCTTATTGTTTTGGTTAGTAATATTTTCTAGTATTTTTGTATTGTCGGTAGAGTCCATAAAGCAGCGGGTTTTTTTAAAGTTTTGGTATCTATTTACTTATTTTGTACAAAAAATGTGGATTAAATTGTGTCTGTGTAGACTAAAAATGATTTTAGTGTATTTCTCATGAAAATAATATAAATTTGATAAACAGTTGTAAACATGTAAACATCATTAGTCTAAAGAAAGCGTGAAAGAAAAGTAGCTATACAAAAGTACTCTGAAAAATAATAATGCAATGAATTATACATATAAAGACAGAGATTAAAAAAAAGTGCATCAAGTATGTAAATGTTAACAAAAAACAATTCACTAATGTATGAAATAAAATCAGTGTAAAAAAAGAAATAATAAAATGCACCTGAAGGGGGAGACAAAGGGTAAAAAAAGCTTGCTAGAAGGGAAAAGTATGCATGCAGTCTTCTACAGGCATCATGCTATTTAGTACAAAAGTGTTTTACATGTTAATGCGTTCACCTAATATCAAAGCCTGTAAACATTTTACACATAAACACACATTTTACATATTTGTGTGAACGCTTATGGCCTTATTTTCTAGAGTCATACGTTTGACATTGGTGAGGATGTTTACCACTCGCAGACCCCTGACTATAAAAAAAATCATGTGTACGACACACACAGACCCTCACAAAGACAAAATCATGTGTATTAAATTCACACACCCTTACTTTCAAAAAATCATCTCTATGGCAGTCGCTGACCTCACTAATGCAAAAATCAACTGAATTTAACATGTATTAGGTTTACAGACATTCACCGTGAAAACGTATTTATTATTTATTTATTGCGAGTATTTTTATAGTGCTGGCAATTTACGCAGCGCTTTACACATATGTATATTTTTATATTAACATAAGACAAATTCGTGTGTATAGCACTCACAGACCCTTAAACTGACCCAGCTATGTGTATTACATTCACAGACCCTCACCATAACAAAAACATGTGTATGACACCCTCACAGACCATCACTATGACAAAATCATGTATATTACTTTCACAGACCCTTACCATGAAAAAAATCATGTGCATAACACTTACAAACCCTCCCAATGCCATTTAGAGAACCTTACCATTAAAAAATAATGTGCCTTGTATTTACAGACCTTCATCATGACAGATTCATAAGTATGATACTCACAGACCCAAGCTATGACAAAATCATGAGTATAACATTCACAGACCCTTGCCATGACAAAATCATATGCATTTGGAAAAATGGTAGCATGCGTTAAAATGATTATAAAGCCTTGATTATTATTTAAATAATAATAGAAAAACAAAATAAACACGTTATACTTACTTGATCTGTGCAATGGTTTTACACAGAGTAGCCCCAAACCTCCTCTTTTGGGGTCCCCGTCTGTGGTCCAGGCTCCTCCTCTTCTCTTTGTGTCCCCAAAGCAAGCCTCTTGATATAGGGGCACACCTGCAAACTTGCTCCTGAGCTGCACTGCCTGTGTCAATAGACACAACCTGTGAAAATAAGAAGAAATAGGAGAGGACAGCAGCCAGGCACAGCCCTGGCTCGCTGAAAGACTCAAGTAAGTATTTGGAGGGAGAATAGTTTGTGGGGTGCTTTTTACCTTAATGCAGGGAATGCAATAAGGTAAAAAAAAAAAAAAAACGCTCAGCCTTTGAAACCACTTTAATATAGTATACTGTAAATAGCTACAATGATGAACCAGGAAATGATTACTAGGGATGAGCTACAGGTTCAGAACATGAAGAAAGTTTGCCCACTGCCTGATGTAACCTAGAGTCCATAATTTAGGGACAGTAGAACTGCTGCTAAATGGTATGACAGAGCCCCACTGCCCTCTGTTTGTACACAAGAAAACGCAAAAACAATAAGACATAACCATATTTGATCAATGATATCATTTGAGGGGGGGTGGGGGGATGGATAGGGCACCCATCTTCCTGTCTTGGTATGGATTTTGAGGGGGCCACCAAGCTTTTTTTTGCACAGGGTCTCCCCTTAAAATTCACACCAGATCCTCACCAGAGATAAGGGTTCAGTATTGATTTTGGGGGGATAATGCAGGCTTTTGTTTTTATTTAGCAACACTTTGGGTTCCCTCCAAAATTGATACCAGACTCTTATCTTAGACAGGTGTTCTCTGCCACTCTCGTTCTTAGTTAGCTATGCTGTATGCTCAGTTAAGGGTCTGGCATGAAAATCCACACCAGGCACTTATCTGAGCATGCAACCTGACCAGCCAGAAAAGGGTTGGCAGTGAGGGTGCCCCCTCCTGAACTTAGCCAGGCCATATGCTCTTAACACAGGAAAGATATCTTGCCAGGGGGGATTCCTGACACATAGATGAAAGTAAAAAAAGGATGGGGATGGTGGCTGACTTCCCTGACCAAATATGGCCATAACCATATTTGGTTGATGGGCATGGCCATGTTTGATTAGTGACATAAGTCACTAACCCCATCCTTTGTTTATAAACCAGCTGTCAGCCAGGAATCTGTAATTCATTGAGGGGTGTGGATTACCTCAGTAATGTTTTTTCTTTTGCCGGGTGTTATTCATCATTTTTGATGAGGATCTACATCTCTGGGCAATGTGGTTGACAATTGATTTACATTGTGGAACATTAAAAAAAAAGAGAGGAAAGTGCACCAAAAATGAGCCACGTCCATAAATGATTAAGGATACAAAATCAGGTAGTACTGAGTATTACCAAGGAGGCGGACTTTTTAGGCTAAGAAACAGTGGAGAAGATATAGCAGTATAAAAAATATAAATTTATTGAAAAATACAAATATCTAAAAAACAATGACAATTGTAACATATAGCATCTATGATTATTGTGCAGTGAGCCCTTGTATGTCTACGCGTTTCACCGTTAGGCTTCCTCAGGACACGGCCAAGGTTCGATAAACGATAGCGATAAAATAAAAGATAAAAATGTTAATAAAAATCATGCGCTAAGCAACTGCGAGCATAGGAAAGAACACCAAGCTGGTACCTTAAATTGGAATGCAAAATCATGCAAGTCACGGTAGCATGAGAAAGTTCAATCAGCAGTAAGAAAGCTGAAATTAAAGCAAATGCAACCAGCGTCAATCAGCGAGAATATGCATTTGGGCAGAGAAAACTTTATAGGTTTATTAAAAAATGAGACTTACTATATTAGATATAGCTAAATATCTCAGCAGGGGCATGTAAACAATATTCCTAATTAAGGGAGCAGCCATTAGAGGGAGGAGGGCCAACACCGGATGCACCACTTAGATCCTGGATTTAGTATCAGCAATGCTGAAGGCTCAATACAATCCCATCGCTGCATCTATAAGCATATAATGACAGATTAAGCTAAATATAAAAACGGTAATATCATATAGAAATTTTTTTACTGCAGCAATGATAATAGCATATAGGGCGTTTGGTGCAGCAAGAGCCAAGTGATAGTATATAGCTAAATACTTACATTCAGGATACAAATAATCCAGGACCAGCAGCAGCTGACAGATATTTATATCCTTGATCAGTCACAGCTGATCGTGAGAACTAGCATCATGTGATTCCAGGATAGCAGATTGAATTATGGGGATTGTAGGCCAACAGCAACAGAGCTTTCTGCACATATGCAGGAAGATATGCCAAAGAAAAAACATCCTATCTGTGAAGAGAGCCGAACGAGTACAGCGTCCGAGCGAGAAGACCTCACACATACGCCGGCTCTTAGTGCATTGTGGGCATTGTAGGAAATAGTGCCTCTGTCCATTACTAGACTTTCGATCTGTATCGAAATAGGCGGATTGCCAGTGTTGCAGTGACATCGCTATCTAGAAAATGCATGAATCTCCAGAACTCTGCGCAATCACTGTTGTCTCAGCTATGATTAGAAAAGGTCAGCAGGTGCTAGACAGTAAAAAATCTCTTTAAAAATACCGTGATCAGTATGCCACCCCATCGCTATCTAGCCGCTTCAGCCCCGGAAGATTTTACCCCCTTCCTGACCAGAGTGTTTTTTGCGATTCGGCACTGCGTCGCTTTAACTGACAATTGCGCAGTCGTGCGACGTGGCTCCCAAACAAAATTGACGTCCTTTTTTTCCTACAAAATAGAGCTTTCTTTTGGTGGTATTTGATCGCCTCTGCGATTTTTATTTTTTGCGCTATAAACAAAATATTTTTTGAAAAAAAACGCATTATTTTTTACATTTTGCTATAATAAATATCCCCCAAAAATATATAAAAAAATGTTTTTTTTCCTCAGTTTAGGCCGATCGTATTCTTCTGCATATTTTTGGTAAAAAAAATCGCAATAAGCATTTATTAATTGGTTGGCGCAAACATTATAGCGTTTACTAAATAGGGGATAGTTTTATGGCATTTTTATTAATAATTTATTTTTTATTAGTAATGGCGGCAATCAGCGATTTTTATTGTGACTGCGACGTTATGGCGGACATGTCCGACATTTTTGACACATTTTTGGGACCATTGTCATTTATACAGCGATCAGTGCAATTAAAAATGCACTGATTACTGTGTAAATGACACTGGAAGTGAAGGGGTTAACCACTAGGGGGCGGGGAGGGGTTAAGTGTGTCCTAGGGAGTGATTACTAACTGTAGGGGGATGGGCTCTGTGTGTGACGTCACTGATCTCTGCTCCAATGACAGGGAGCAGAGATCGAGTGACACTTGTCACTAGGCAGAATGGGGAGATGCTGTTTACAACGGCATCTCCCCGTTCATCCTCTCTGTGAGGCGATTGCAGGTATCCCCGCGGTGATCGAGTCCGTGGGACCCGCGACCCGGCTCACGTAGATCCCGGCAGGCGCATGCGCGCCGCCGGCGGCACGCACGCAATGGCACGGCGGGGAATTCAAATGGACATACAGGTACGCCCATTTGCCCAGCCGTGCCATTCGACGTACATCGGCGTGCGCCGGTCGGGAACCGGCTAGAAAACGCATGAATCTCCGCGCAATCATTGTTGTCTCAGCTATAATTAGCAAAGATCAGCAGGTGCTAGACAGTAAAAAATCTCTTTAAAAATACCATGATCAGTATGCTACCAAAGACATACATATCTGAGGAGCTGCATACTTGAAAGTAGATGAACAGCAGGCACTCAGCTTCAGCTATTCCATCAATATCGCTCACAGGTGGATAGCGCATGATACATTATAAAAACAGAACAAAGATGCATATAACACAGTATATGAACAAAATGATACACATATCTATTAGAACAATGTGTAGACCATGCGTGAATTCTCCAAATCACATTCAGTTTATGATTAATGCTCATTATGCATACATGACATTATATCAGTATATATATCGATATCTTCATTCAAATCATCTACCAAATCTTACAAATGATAAAAATATGGACTAATGCCCTGTACACACGGTCGGACATTGATCGGACATTCCGACAACAAAATCCTAGGATTTTTTCCGACGGATGTTGGCTCAAACTTGTCTTGCATACACACGGTCACACAAAGTTGTCGGAAAATCCGATCGTTCTGAACGAGCCAATAGCTTTCATCACTTTATTTATTCTGAGCATGCGTGGCACTTTGTGCATCGGATTTGTGTACACACGATTGGAAATTCCGACAACGGATTTTGTTGTCGGAAAATTTTATAGCCTGCTCTCAAACTTTGTGTGTCGGAAAATCTGATGGAAAATGTGTGATGGAGCCTACACACGGTCGGAATTTCCGACAACAAGGTCCTATCACACATTTTCCGTCGGAAAATTCGACCATGTGTAGGGGGCATAAGTCTGTTTAACATATGTTACCTTATCCAAAGGAACAGAAAGGGGAAAAGAGGGGATGGGGGGGAAATAGGGAAGCAATTGAGGAGGGATACACAAGAGCTGCAAGTGAAGCAAATCGCATGGTACAACATAGGATGACCGTATTAAAGAAAGGGTTTGAAACTAATCAGGTCATTCATGCCTGGATAGACCGTGGCTCGTAACTCATGTATCCATTGCGTTTCACGATGGAGTACCCTTTTATGAAAATCGCCCCCACGGGGGTCTGCGTAGACAATGTCAAGAGCTGCAAATTTAAACATCACGGGGTCATACATATGCTTGAAGGCTACGTGATAACCCATTGTGGTGTTCAAAAGACCATTTGTAGCATAGTATACGTGGTCTTTAATTCTTCTCCAGAAGGGCCTAATGGTTTTGCCCACATAGAAGGCTCCACATGGACAAAAAATGATGTAAATAACATGTGTGTGACCATTTGGGAGAGGAACCGAAGGTCCTGTCAGTAGCAAATCGCAAAAGTCGCATTTGCCACATTTAAAGAGGCCCACAGGGGATTCTGTTGCATCAGTGGCTTTGCAATAGTGACTTCGTACTAGATGGTCTTTTATGGATCTTGCTCGCTGAAAAGTAATCTCGGGGCGGGATCCTATATATTTACTGATGGTGGGATCAGTAGTTAGAATGTGCCAATGTTTTTGGATAGTTGAACGTATGGTTTGATGTTGGTCAGAATAGGTTGTGATGAACCTAACTACCTCTGAATTAGTTTGTTTTGGTTCCGGAAACAGCAGGGCATTTCTCGATTTGGTTATAGCTTTTTTAAAAGCTTTTTTGAGAGTGGTTTTGGTGTATCCTCTCGCTAAGAGACGCTTATAAAGCAGGTCTGCTTCAAATTTAAAGTCAGCATCCGTTGAGCAGTTGCATTTTAAACGTATGTACTGACTAAATGGAATACTCTGGACTAGAGGGCGTGGGTGAGCACTCCGCGTGTGTAGTATTGTGTTCCCCGCTGTGGGTTTTCGAAACAGTGATGTATTGATTTGGCCCTCCTGATTAATTTTGATAGTAATGTCTAGATATGTAATTATAGAAGGGCTGAACTGCATGATGAATTTCAGGTTGTAGTCATTCTGACTTAGAACGAACATAAATTCCTCTAGTGCTGCTGGTGGTCCCGCCCATAGTAACAAGATGTCATCCATGTAGCGGAACCACCGCAGCACATAGGCAAAAAGATTTGAGTGTCTATCATTGGCAAATAGGTCCCACCCCCCCCAGGTACAGGTTCGCATAGGAGGGTGCACAACATGTGCCCATAGCGACCCCCTGTACCTGGAGGAAGTATGAGCCATCGAAATAAAAGACGTTTTTAGAAAGAATATGTGACAGAAGTTGCAAAACAAAGCCATTGAGGTCCGAAAACGTGGGTCCTCTTTCATTCAAAAATCTAGCAACTGTGTTTAGACCTAATTCATATGGAATAGATGAGTACAAGGTTTCCACATTAATAGTTACCAAAAGGCATCCATAGGGGACAGTTAGGCCCTCCAGATTTTTTAACAGATCTGGGGTATCTTTTATATAGGAGGGTAAAGTGGTGACATGGGGTCGTAGATATTGATCTACAAAAATGCTCGCTCTTTCCGTTTTTGAGCCTATACTTGAGACGATTGGACGTCCGGGTGGTTTTGTAGGGTGTTTATGGATTTTGGGCAGAGAGTAAAAAGTGAGTACTCTCGGATGAGCCACTTGAATACCTTTAAAGATCTCTTGCGTGATCAGACCGTTGGCAAGGGCGGATTGTAATAGATCATCATACTGTTGATCAAATTTGGTTAGGATATTAGCAGTAATCAGTTTGTACCAGAGTCGGTTTTTTAAGATGTCCCAACACATGTTCCTGTATGATAATGTATCCATCAAAACCACATCTGATGGCTTGATCACCACATCAGTATTGTTGCATAAATTAATTAGGGCTGCTTGATGAGCCTCATTTAGATTGGGGTTTGCTATCTTCCTTAGTGGCATTCAATTTCTTTAATGGTTTGGACCAAGAAAGTCCATATATTAGAATTAATATGTAAAGACGGAAAGTTGGTAGATTTTTTCTTTATTGCCTCTCCTAGTAACTTGATGTCTTCTAGAAATAGAGTTGTTTGTATTCGTTGGCCACGAATTATATCCGATTCAAGAGTATCTTGGGTAGTTGAGACAGATTCATTTTCCTCCAGGAGTAGAACCAAATTTTTTAGGGCTCTAAATTCGGCCACTGAGAAATCTCTATATGATATTACCGTTTTTATATTTAGTTTAATCTGTCATTATATGCTTATAGATGCAGCGATGGGATTGTATTGAGCCTTCAGCATTGCTGATACTAAATCCAGGATCTAAGTGGTGCATCCGGTGTTGGCCCTCCTCCCTCTAATGGCTGCTCCCTTAATTAGGAATATTGTTTACATGCCCCTGTTGAGATATTTAGCTATATCTAATATAGTAAGTCTCATTCTTTAATAAACCTATAAAGTTTTCTCTGCCCAAATGCATATTCTCGCTGATTGAGGCTGGTTGCATTTGCTTTAATTTCAGCTTTCTTACTGCTGATTGAACTTTCTCATGCTACCGTGACTTGCATGATTTTGCATTCCAATTTAAGATACAGGCTTGGTGTTCTTTCCCATGCTCGCAGTTGCTTAGCGCATGATTTTTATCGTTAACAGTTTGTTTATGTGTTAGTTGTGTGTGTCTAATGACATTATATCTCATTTTAGATAGAGAGACATATTCCCTTCTCTGTCTCATCTGTGAACCTTGGCCGTGTCCTGAGGAAGCCTAACGGTGAAACGCGTAGACATACAAGGTCTCACTGCACAATAATCATAGATGCTATATGTTACAATTGTCATTGTTTTTTTAGATATTTGTATTTTTCAATAAATTTATATTTTTTATACTGCTATATCTTCTCCACTGTTTCTTAGCCTAAAAAGTCCGCCTCCCTGGTAATACTCAGTACTACCTTATTTTGTATCCATTGTGAGAACATTGTTGCTGTTTTCTTTTTTTTTAATAAAGGTCAAAGTGTGTGGTGTGATTTTGTTTCTGTTTACAATTTTAGTTCTGTTTACATTTTTTGGTGAATGAGTAGGGAAACGCCTTACATATTCACATGGATGAAGAGGATAATAGTATCTGAGAGCCCATTATTTTTAAAAGGAGCTTTCAGATTTCAATAAGCCCCACCTCCCACAGACCCTCATAAGCACTCGGCCAGGATGACAGCAAAGAGGCTCTTAAACTCATCAACATGAGGACAAGTTGCTTTGCCAGAAGGCTTCCTCCCCATGCTGGGTGCATGTGACCTGTTAGTGTTCAGGAGGGCAGGGACTTATACTTATACTATACTTATATGGATTTTGGGGGACCCCATGTTTTTTTGTCATTCTTGCCATTTTCCAAAAAGGTTGGATCTTACTACATTTCCACCAGATGTGCATATAATTACCTTTTGAATGTCCACATCTCCAGCAAGCATCTGAGACCTGTGGAAGTATACGGGGCAAAGAGACCGCGTCTTTTTAGCATCTCATTTTTTTTTCTGAGCATAGCAGGCGATTGTAGATTTATGTGTGAATGAAAAGGCTTTAACCCATTCTGCAGAGTCAACCTCCCAACCTAAATCCCTATTCCAGGCTGCTACAAAGTGGAGAGGGTGATTATTAGTATTGGCTTGGAGTATTTTGCAGATTGTGGACAGCATTTTCCTAGGTGGTTCCGATAGAGAGCACAGAGCTAGTGGATTGAAGTTTCCTACAAAAGATGGAGAACTGGTGTGCCAATAACCAGTTTACCCTTTGTGGCATGATAAAAGATGAAGTTAGGGAGTCAATAGAAAAATAAGTGGTGATGTGTCTTGCTTGAGGCCAGGTTAATCAGTGAAAGCTACCTATAGAGTGAGAATGGCAACCCCCCTAAAAGTCTGGGTTAATGAATATGGGTGAAAGGGGGCTGGGGTCAGTAGACAACAAATGAGAAATCCTATATTTGTACCATATACGAAGGGTGGACACAGTAAATGAGGGAAAGGCCCGGGAGGGACATAAAAGAGTGGTTGTAACTAGGGTTGCCAATACTAAGCATTTGCACAAGTATCGGAACTCGTGCAAATGCTCCGATACCCGAAACCGATACCTTCTGGCTCAGGTCTTTCAGCTGTCAGCGAGATTTCCCCGCTAACAGCTGAAATGTAAAGAAAAAGATGGCGGCAATTATCAGTTGTTAAGGAGTGGGGCCACTGTGTCCTTAACAACCGATGACATTCTGTGCTTATCTCCACACCCACTGCTCATACCACACCAGCCTCCAGCTCTCCTGTCCAGGCCGGGGGGGGGGGGGGCAGAGGTAGACCAGGTGGGGATGAACATTTTTGTACTAATGAGCTAATCCCCCACTGTGCAGCTATTTTTTTTTAATGAACTTCTCCCGTTCCCCTATGTTCAGTGGGTGCCGGGGGACAGAAAGTGGACTATTTAACCACTTTCAGGTTTAGGCAGATTAATCCCCAGCGGTGCTCCACACAATTACATTGAAGGCTGGCCTCTTCTATATCAGTACACTGAGGCCAGTCAAGAGCACTGCTGCAGATTAATCTGCCTAAACCTGAAAGTGATTAAATAGTCTGCTTTCTGTCCCCCGGCACCCACTGAACACAGGGGGCCAGAGAAGTTTTTTTAAATAGCTGCACAGCGGGGGATTAGCTCATTGGTGCACAGAATTTTGGAGTCCCCACCCGCTCTACCTCCAGCCCCCCACTGAGCTGCCCCTAGCCCCAGTTGACCAGGAGGAAGGTACAGGATACATTAGCAGTACTCAGCTGGTCCCAGACTTCCAGGTCCAGAGGATCCACCTGCATGAGAAGCTGCATCAACCACTCCAGCTCTCAACCCCTATCCCACCCTAAACTACCATGGCCTCACTTACCCCTCTACTCTTCGCGCACACTGCCCTCACTTACCCCCTACTCCCCCCCACCCTGTCATCACTTACCCCCCTACTCCACCTCCCACCCTGCCCTCACTTACCCCCCTACTCGCCACCCACCCTGCCCTCACTTACCCCCCTACTCCCCCCCACCCTGTCCTCACTTACTTCCCCTACTCTGCCCTCACCCAAATCCCTAACCCCCCCACCTCCCAAACCACCCCTCTACCTACTCTTCCAAGGCGATAGGTATCGGTAATTGCTATAGGCGAATACTTAAAGAAAAGTATCGGTACTCATACTCAGTGTTAAAAAAATGGTATTGGTGCAGCCCTAGTTCTAACCCCACAGAACGATTAAAAGGTCAAACGGAGACATCTCTCATTCAAAGGTAGACAAAGCTTTAGATATGGGAGTGCATACCAGTCAGGGATGCAGACCAATATAGCTGAAATGTGATAACGTTTAAAATCTGGTAGCCAGCCAGTTTAGGTAGACAAAGAGTATTAAGCTTAAATTGGTTGTAAACCCAGTCATGAAATTTGAACTAAGCACATATATCTGTAGTGTTTACTTGTCTATCTCCAAAGCTCTGAGTGCCGTTTTTCTCTGGTGCTTCGTTCCTCTATTATCAGCATGAGTCACTTCTGATAAGTTTTTCTGACACATGAGATAAAATTTGTGTCGGGGAGGAAGATATGCACACAGCTTGTCTATTCAGAATACAGCTCTGCATGTTCCTTTATTCCTCTGCGTATATGGGGGGGGTTCCTTTCCTCCAATCAGCTCTCACACAGTGTATAAGATCTGTAACGGCAGTTCCCCACCCCCTCCTCTGTACTCCTCACAGATGCAAAAGGATGTGATCACAAATCTGCACTTTGGAAGGGTTATAGACAAGAGAAGACTGTAGACAAACAAGTAAAACTTGTATCTGTGTATCATCTGAAGCCAGTCACTTCACTGGGTATATGTGAGTGTTTACAACCACTTTTAATCTTGAGAATTAATTATTCCAGACAAATTGGCGGGTGAGCAAGAATAATGAATAGAGTTTGGGAGAGATAAAGAAACTAGGTAAAGGTAAAATGTCAATTTTTAGTGTACTCAATCTGCCGAACCAGGGGATGGGCTTAGTATGCCATATGTCCAGGTCTCTGATGATTCAAGTCAATAAGGGTCAGAAACTGAGAGAATATACAGTATATCCGATAGACAGGCAGCAATGGCAATGCCAAAATATTTGATTGATCTATTAGGCCATTGAAAGGTGAAGCTGGTTCATTCTTTGAAATTTTAAGTTTGAAGTTACTGAGGTTACCAAATCGTTCAAACTCCTGTAAAAGTGAAGATAAAATAATGTGGGGTTTTTTGGTTGTACAGAAACAAATCATCAGCATAAAGTGAGAGCCTATAATGTGCCGAAGACGTGGATTACCTAAAATGGAATTATTGTGTCTGATGGCTTCAGCTAGGTGTTCCATGACAAGGATGAAAAGAAGAGGAGACAAGGGGCAACCCTGTCTGATGTTGTTCAAGATTTTAAAACGTTGGAAGCAGGTACCATTGACAAGAACCGAGGCTGAGCGGGGAAGAATAAAGTGCCATAACTTTGGTAATGAAGTTGAGGCCCAGACCAATTTGTTTGAGAGATAGGCACAGGAAAGGCCAACCATCCCTATCAAAGGCCTTTTTGGCATTAAAAGATAGAAAACAGGACCAGAGATTGTGTTTCTAATACAACAGTTTATGTTGTATTGTCCCGGGTTTCCTCCCCAGGGACAAACCAGACTTGGTCATTATGAATGAGAGCAGGTAAAAGGGGAGTCTGGAGAATCTAGAGGCCAGGATCTTAGAATAGATTTTAAGATCAACATTTAGAAGGGAAATCTGCCTGTTATTACCACAAACAGAGGGGTTTTTCATGAGTTTGGAGATTAGAGTAATGTTAGCGAACAAAAGATTAGATTAGAGTGATGATGGGCATCATCAATGGAATTAAAGGCCCGGGCCATAATGGGAGCAAAAAAGGCAGCACGGTTTTTATAAAAGCGAGGGGTGAACCCAATTTCAGGGTTTTAGTAGTAATAAGAAACTCCAGCATGGATAAAGGAGAGTCTACTGCTGCTGCCTGCTGAGAGTCAATGGTCAACAAGGCGGTTTCATGAATGTAAGAGACTAACATATTCGTCTTGAGGTTTAAAGTGGGACGTGCAGGGGGTTAAGGAAGATTATATAATGAAGAGTAAAAACTACTGAATTCTACAGATATGTCCAAGGTATTATAGATTTTGGCATTGGTGAAGGATAAGACAAAGGGAATAGAGGTTTTAGGAGATCAAGAATGCAATACTCTTGATAAAGGTTAAACATTTGTAAGGCTAGAGCATAATGTGTTTTATGGACTTTACCACAAGCAGTGAGAGTGTTCAATTAGTTTGTGAAGTCTGAGAACAATGCATGTTGTATTAGGAGTTATTTATTTTTAGTTTATGATACCACTGCACTTTTTGGCTTATTGACTCCTGTTAATGGTAAATGGTTTGTCTCAACCCTCTAATTCTTGCGTTTTGGGTATTCATCCCTGGTCACATACAGCCCTAGATATTATTATCACTCAGGACAATCTCACCTTCTCCTAGACTTTTACAGGCTGCTGGAAGCAGGGCTAGATGGTGCACCTGTTCTGTGTTCCCGCACAAAAACTCCAGAATCTGGGGCACAGGGACTAAATGCCCAGTGTGCATGATGCCGGATGTTAAACTCCAGTCTTAACTTTTTTCCCACACTTGTAGCAAGCCCTCTCCTGTGTTGAGACTGATTCCTCTAAACTGTACATATCCCAACAGTACAGATATCACAGAATAAGTCTCTAACTGTTGATGCACATATAACAAATGTATAAAAAAAATTACTGTAGTGCTGGCAAATATATGTGCAATATTTTTCATGCGAGACATTATTATTAGACGCATCTAAAATGTAATATTCTAGAATGACATGTTTTAAAAATAATTTATTGGCTTTACAATAAGCTATACACTATGATAAACAGCAGGATGTTTTAATTCCAATATACCGAGATGCTGACATGCACATTATTTCTGTAAGTCCCAGGTGCCACAGACCTATAATACACAGTCCTCATGCTTCTCAAAATGAATTTGGAAAGATGCCCAGACAATACATCTGTCCTTAAGTTTCATGCCATACTTCAAAGCTAAGCACAAAGAATTAACTTAGTCAGTAGGTTTTCTAATATCTTTGAAGAAGTGTAAAAATATCAATAAATATTTAAAACTAGCACATCATTTGTGATCACATTTTACCTATGTGAGCACGTGTTTCAACAAGTTAAGTGCAGAAAAGCTTACCCTTTCCTTGGTATTATTGCTATTCATTATATGACACCTGTGATGTACACAATATGGAGGGATGTTTATATATAGAAAGGAGAATGGAAACCAATATAAAAGCCTGGACACTTCAAGAGCTTCACTGCTTCAAACAACCTATACTGGTCATATACATTACTGTATAAACATCAAGCAATTGTGTATGTGCCAACTAATGGCAATAATCCCTTTATGGAACTGAATAGGATAGTTATCCGAGACAGGGGTGGATCCAGAGTCTAGTCTCGGGAGGAGCACTGCCAGAAAATACTTTTTTTTGCGGGCATTTTATCGGGGAAATGGCTGGTGTTGGCGCTTCAATCATCCTGGCACCATGGTTAATATGGTATCAGGATGATTGAAGTGCATTATTTCTAATTTTACATTGTTATATAACATGAAATGGTTTTATCTCACCATAATGCAGAATCAGTGGTAGCCCTGAGCGTGTCACTTGCAACCGTCGCCTGCCACCAGATGCTGATTGTCACTTGCCACATCACCTGCCACACATTGCGGATTGTCACTTGCCAGGTCACCTGCAACACGTTGTGGATTGTCACTTGCTACGTCACCTGCCACAAGTTGAAGATTGTCACTTGCTGTGTCACTTTCCTGCTAAGGTGGGGATTGTCTCTTGCTGTGTCTCAGAGTCAGGCAGCGTAGAGATAATGTAACCTCTCTGCTGCCTGCGGCTGCCTGCACAGTGAGGGCGGAACTGCAGAGATGCAGGGCGGGTGGTGAGAGATGATGTCATCTCTCTGCTCCCCCACCCGCTGATTGGCCAGCTGCTTTCTCACCCGCCCAGCCACCCACCTGTGGAGACACCCACTCCCTCACCCGCTCAGCTGCCTGGCCCGCCCGCGGAGCTGCACGCTCTCTCAGCCGCCCACCCACAGAGCTGCCCGCTCTCTCACCCGCCCACTCACTGAAAATGTATGTATAGCGATTTCTTCTTTACAGGGCTAGATAGGTTAGTCTTAGATCATGGATGCCTGTAGATTTACAGATTTACAGATTTTAATGTTAGGGTGAACTTCTAATTTAAGAAAACTATTGTATTAAAGCTGAAGTTTAATCCACTAACTTTTTGCCTTCCCTTGTTCCTCCCTCTCCCCTCATGAGTATGCTAAAGGTATGTTTAAATAAAACCTTTCTATTTGTATTACCTTTTTTAGACCCTTTGATGTCGTCCTTGGGTCTCTGTGTTTCCTATGCAAGGCAGATCATGGCAGTTGGGAGGTACATGACTGGTACATAGATTTCTGAAAACAGCAGACTACCCTAGGCAATGTGCTGCTGAGCCTCAGGGTTGAATAAATTAAAAAAAGAAAAAAAAGGACCCTAAGGTCAACGCTGCGCTCAATAATTAGCAAATAATAAAGAGTGTGGAGCAGCCAGCACCCAAAGTTTCAATACCACAAAACTTCCAATATAATAAATAATGCAATCAGTGCGGTGCTAAAAATTGAAAAATATAAAACAAAAAATTGTGCCAGGAATTATTGAAATAAACTCAAAAAAATTTAAATTGCAAGTTGAATAATACATCTAAAATACAGCAACAACCATGATAGTGAAATACTCAAATAATGATAAACTAATGATAAATAAAAATAAAACCAGCAATTGTCCCCAAAAAAAGAAAAAATTCCAAAAAAGAAAAAATTCCAAAAAAGGAAAACCAAAGCAATGTCCCAAAGTGATCCTTAAGAAAATTCATAAATAGTGTGCCTCCACAGGAGAAAAGGTGAATTGCAGGCAACAGAAGCTGTGATTCCAATCTTCCCAATGCAAATCAACATGTGTTCAGGTCAACACCCAAAAGTGAGGTAGCTTGCTTACCAAAAAGCCATGACTACTGCTAGCAGTCTCTCCTAGCACAGGGAATTTTGAAAGTCTCCCCAGAACTTATAATTCTCCAAGACAGCCGTTCTTTCTTCAGCATTCAGGGTCTTTCAACTCCATGAGAGGCTGAACATGGAGGGGTACATTCAGTGGGGGGATGCAGCAAACAACTTACTTATCAACAGGTGGCCTGGAGCAGACCAAAAAAGAGTATGCTCCAGGCCACCTGTTGATAAATAAGTTGTTTGCTGCATCCCACCCTGCTTTTCGTGTTTCTTGTTAAATTTTACCGTGTTTTGATTGATAAACTGGTAGCCCCCCTCCTCCTCTTCAACCTCCTCCTATAACCCTTCTGGAGCTATCTTCATTCATACCTCCAGGTGTACTCATATCCCTACAACCTAGTTGGAACTTGTCTAATTTACTACTTGTTCTGAATATGTTACACAAGTTGTATTTAACACTATGCTCCAATTGGAACATCTGCTGAACTATTACATGTATTAACGATGTATGTGAAAAACTTCTAATAAAGAATATTGAAAAATAAATAAATAAATAATTTAGCGTTATGTTGATTGTTGATAATATTGGATTCTGCTAATCATGTGGTTGATTGTATTCCAACTATTTTAACAGCCTTTACTGAATGTCCTCATGTTATCCATTATGGTCATCTCATGTGTGCCCACCATCTTGTTTTGAAGTTCTATAGATTAGCTGAGTAGATAAGTTAGTTCTTACCAGTTGAATGTGATTACTCCGCATTCAAGGATTTAATTAGACAAGAATGGTGAAATGTCAGAATGTGCATTCAATATTGATTTTGAGGATAAATAATAAATACTTCTTTGACTCGACAAGCAAGCTAAATATATAGAAATGTATTCATTATGAACTAATAGGTAAGTTGCTGCTGAGGCTAAGGCAGTTTGCTGCTGTACAGAAGACCCTGGGCATAAAAGCCTCAAACGGCATAAGTCTTCTTGCGTCAGGATGCTAGCAACCAAAAAGTTTTACAGGCCTGTTAGCAAATGTTGTTAAGTACTACTGTTACAATTTAGTTTGTTGAAGTTGGTGATTGCTGAGTAGAGGAAAAGGGTATTAATCTCTATCTCTTAACTTCTAATTAGACCAAAAAAAAAAAACTATTTCAGATAAAGGTCTTTAAAAACCACAGTTGTTGCAAGTAAATTAAAAAGACCCTCTAGGCATTTTTGCTGACCAGTTATAACACGAAAATTAAGAACATTTTTATTTTTTAATTTTGACCATATTTTTAAAGTAGGTCCATCTATATCAGTTATGAAGTTTGTATATTTTGCAGCGTTAGTTTGTATAAAATGACAATATTCACTAGTCATTGAATGATAGAAGTTAATCCATTTCCACAACATTTTAATTAAAAGCAGCAACACAGAAACCACTTAGGTTGACGGAACCCTGGGAGCTATGCTACGGTACAGAGAAACCCAAGATACTCTGGTTTCATGTGTTTGCAAAGCACTTAGGTAAACAAACACACATCTTACAGCCCTACTATAATATGGTTAACTATTTCAGGAGTCAGAAAAAAAAAGAAGAGAAAAAAAAATCTTTTTGAAGTTACCCATAGATTCATCCCATAGAAAAGGTGAAACTAACCACATATCTGCTAACAAAAGCTGACAAGACAAGTTGAGGACTGTAGATACATGCAAAACACCCATCAATCCCAAACTGGAAAAAGGCAGACTAGAATGCCATTGTATGGATTATTAAAAGCCCAAGTTAAGAATTGTTTTTTTTTTAAATATTGGATACAGTGGGGAAAAAAATGAACTTCTCACATATATCAAGTTATTATTACTGTTTGTGTCCCCCCTGGGGAAATTTCTGCTCACTTCTTGTCTGTCTGATACTTATGAAATAGACAGGAAATGAAAAATCTCCCCAGCGGGGACACAGACTGCAATCAAAGATTGGGGGAGGTTCTTTGACTCAAGGATAAAGATATCTTCCTTCCCACCCTTCCTAACCGATTTTCGATTTAAAAGAAAGCCTTATCTAAATAGGGGAATCATGTGATGCTTCAACCCCAAGCCTTTTTCTCTTCTCTTTACTTCCTTGTTGGGCCCTTCTTCACCTGAGTGTCCCACCACGTTTAAAACTGGTATTAGACAAGAGCCTTATAGCATGCAGCTTCTCCAGAAGGCCCAGCTACTGTGGGGAGTTCTTCCCCAATTGTCACTAGAGTACTCCAGTTCTAGTGGGGTGGCCTCTTGTCTGAATCCCTCCACCTGTTTGTCTGTGCTACCAGGGCTACCCTGGACTTGTCTCTCTCAGACAAGTATAGTACCCGGCTTGTGTTTTTATTGGCTTGTCTTTCTTTGAATCATTTTCAACAACACAAGCTGACAGTTTCACTCTTTGTGCCCCGAATGGCTGGCTTCAGGTTCAGGATTAATCTGCAATAAACAGGGGAGATGAAGAGGCAGAGGGCTTCACAGCAGAACTTTCTGACAGCTTAGAAGGAGGAGGGCATGGGGGGCTGTGCAGGCTCTGTGTGCACTGGCTGTTACACCAGTGCTCTTCCTGCACTGTCAGAACTACGTTATTCAGTGTTTTTGGATAGCGGTAGTTGGAGGCAGGGCCAGCTATCTGACAACTGCTGCTTTGGGACCTCTGCAAAGATTTAAACATGGACAAGTGTTCTGTACACAGGACCCTCTGGGAGATGTAATAACATTTTCAATTTCTGGGTACATTTCTTCTTTAAAGAGGTACTAAAATCTGGACTCCACCACAAACTATTTTTTATAAAGTACACATACAGTATATGAGCCAAATGGCCCACCTCTATGTTGCAAGATATATGTTGAGTTTTTACAAGGTGCTAACCAGCACTGTTGTAAGCTTGTATATAATACTACACACATTTATCTCTGTTTTTTTGACAATCTTCTAGAGGTCTTGCCACCAGGTCTTGAACTGCAGGACACAAAATACCAGAAGTCTGTGTCACCCACAGAGCACCTGCTTGTTACACTCCCTTGATTACCCTATCCATTGAGTCTAATTTTAAATGCATGTTCCCCTGCGCCTGTTATGCAAAAAGGGACAGTGCCATTTGCACCCTACTCTTCTAGCCCATTCACTGATTGCCCTGTATGGCTTTTAGGGATAAGTTTAAGGTATAGTTCAAACACAAGTTCACACCGTACATTGACTGATCAGACATTCATCCAAATGCAGGACTTTTAGCCCATTCAGAAAGTGCTGAGCATCATATATAGCAGTAGGAGGTGTACCACTACTATCTATGACAGCTTCCTATCTGTCAATAGTTGCTAAGGAAGTGGAAGGTGCTGCCACCTCATCCTTAGGAACTAGTGATAGCCCTAATCATTTACTGACCAGAAATCCCAGGCACATGGCCATATGTGGCCAATTACATCACCCTAGGTACCCCACACCTTTGTTTATTTTTAGCAGGAAATGTCATTGAGTGCTAGTCAGCAACAGGATCAGACATATCCATTGGTGACTGGGTTTTTTTCTGTCAGCAGGTATCAGAAGACAGTCATCAAGACACAGATCTGTATGGCTGGACAACATGATTGGTAATCGATGTACATTGTGGGACTTTTTTTAGGTGTTTTATATTAAACTGTCGGCTCTACATAAATCCTGTTTAATAATAATAATATATATTTATCAGACCTCATCTAGGATAAGGGTCTAGTATAGAAGAAGAGAATTCCCAACAGTTTTTTTTACAAACAGAATAAAAGCAGATTTTATATAGATGTCAGTTTTGCTGTAGTAGGTTATATATATATGGTACGGGCATGCCCCTTATGCCCTTATGCCACTTCATATGCAGATTTAGCACTTTTGTAATGTTGAAAAATGTTCCTATTTCTGCTGCCCACCAAACAGAAATTTAAACCAATTTTTTTTTGCTTTTATACTGTTTCCCAGGGCAGTGCCCAGCCCTCATGCTATCTGTTTAAAAAACCCTTGCCTATTAACCTAGAAAATGGCAATTACTGATTTTTTTTTTTTTTTAACATTCAGCTTCAATTGACTTCAGTCAGGTTTGGATTTGACAATCAAACCTAAACCCGTCAATTGAACTGTTTACCAAAACAGTTACATTCAAGACATGCCATGAATGATAACTGTCAAAGTTGCTTGTGCACTCAACACAAGCTGTCAAGCCATTAATGGTTAGTATCTGAACTGATCACATAGGTAGCACCATGGCAACTTCAGATCAAACCGTGGCTATGATAGTAGTTTCCTCCAAAATAAAGGATATGAGGGTTTATTTATACTTTAAGTCACATTCTGTGAACCAACCAGCTCATCCCTAACAGCATCCATCCTCCCATAGGATATACCTGCAGGTGCGCAAAACATTCATTAGCATAGAGAGTTATCAAAATAAAAGAAATTACAGGGTAGGGATGGTAGTAGGGATGTTGGGGATGGCTGTATGAATGTTGGGATGCTGGTGGTGGTAAAGGTGGCATTGCTGTTAGTGGATGTTGTACACCATAATAACCACTTTTGAGGGTCTTTCGAATGTAGGAATTAAGACCCCTGAACATATCTGCTTTTTTGTAGACTGCCACTTGGTTAAGTGGGACAATGGTTAAAGCAATGTAGTATTCTTTAGTATCCCACATACTCCATCATTCCACTAATTTGTTTATCACCTTCAAAAGGGCATCATTCTTTGTTGTCCGATGTGCCAGTCTTCTGGGAGGATAGCCCCTAGATCGAATTCTTGGCCTAGTGGTTAATGGGCCAGGTTGCTCCCCCTGTTCCAAATGGGCATCTGTTGTGGAGATGGAAGGATGACTTGGTAGACAACCATCCACAAACTGCACAGCCACAGTGCACATTGAATCGCCACATACCTTCCCCTATGCAGGCTCCTTTTCCTGCTCATCATCTTCAGAGGTAAAGTTCTCAGTTCTAAAAAATATAATCAAACATACTGTATATTTGGGAAATCTTTTTTAAAGACTACAGACCAGAAAATGATTACACAGGCTGTTCTTGAAAATCCATATAGGGCTGAAGAATCCTAAGTATGATAGTAGATTAGTAGATACCTTAGTAGATACCTAAGCATGAGCTACTTTCCTCAAATTGTCACAAATACTCTTTTTTTACTTCAAATTTAAAACCACAAATTAAAAAAAAAATGTTTTTGATTTTAAATTTAAAACCACAAATTTAAAAAAACTAAAAATATGTATGTATGTATATTAATCTGACATAATTTTTTTTTAGGTATCCAGGAAATTCTTATTATTCAGGGCATTTTTAATTCCTCCTTGGCAAATCAATAATACACTACATTTTTACAGCAACCTGGAAGGCCATATAGAGAGATGTATATCAGATTGTAATGCCAAAGCCCACAGAAGAGAAAAGATCATTTCTGACACCAAACTCCTAACACAAGCTTCTGGAATTGCATTGTAGCATTAAAAAACAATAGCCTTGTCATGCAACCATGCGGTCTGGCTGCATCCATTTTAAATGTGGGTAGCTGAAGCTGCTGCCTGTTCACTTCCTGGATTTACACAGAGACACAAAGGCACACAGACACACACATATATACAGACAGACAGCCACACACACACATATACAGACAGACAGACAGACACACTCACACCCCTGCTTGCCTGCACATTCCTCCTCTGTGGATGAATGCACATGGATCTCCGCAGTCTCCTGTTATCTCTGCCCTCATCCAGCCACCTCCAGCTCTGCAGCTCTGATTGACCCTCCTATGACTTATCCCCCCTCCCTTGCTGGCAAACTCTCACGAGAGTTAGAGAGAGAGATGTGCAAGATGTCAATAGCCTAGGCTTATTACCAGACAAGAAACAGGAACTGGGCTGTACATGGTATTTACTGGCATAATAAACCTGTTTTACTATCCAAAGTTAAAACAACAAGGGCAGAAGATTTAATAGATGAACAGTTGAAAAAAAGGACTGAAGAGCCACTTTAAGTTTGGCAACTGCCTGGGGAACAACCAGCTCCATCTTCCAGAAGATAAGCCATGGCCAGGGACACATGAGCCAGCTTATCTTTTTGTTTTCATTGGAGATGTGGCATTTGGAACTGGTCAATATCTTATACCTCCCTATTCCCAGAAAGGCTTTATTCTGGAAAAAGGAATTTTTAAATACAGACCGTGCTAGGCCCATAGGATGGTTGAAAGGACTTTCAACCATTCTAGCTAAGTGACAAATTTTACAATCTGCTAAACACATGGATGTACAGAATGCAGTGTGCTGAAGGTAATGTGTATGCTGCACAACATTGTAAGTGTCTGTGATGTATGCAGTTGGCAAATGCAAGAGGACCACAAAATGCACTCCAGAGCAAGTACGCAATGGCAGAATATTTAATTTCCCCTGTAGCCAATGTTTTTATGGCAGGACAGATTGACTTACCACATAATAAAAGTCAGGTGCAGATCATTTCAGGTCCTGTTATTCTGAATGAAGATGTTGTTGTCAAAATGTTAGAAAGAAGTATTTGTGGCTTTCACCTGGTCCATGTAGAATAATGGCCAGGCAACTGCATGCTGAGGGCGGGGGGGCATATATATACAGCCTCCCACTCTTAACACTTGTGATTGTCCTCCTTTGGACACAACGGATCACAAATTGGGATGCAGGGCCAATAAATGTACACAGTGTTCCGAAATGCCAGCACACCACCAGTACTGGCCCCAGTGTCACCAGACCAATGTCAGCCAGCAACAATGTTCCTGATTGCTGCCACACCAGTCCTAGTGTCACCAAATTAGTGCAACCTGGTAACAGCATTCCTAATCACCACCATGAGTGCCAGTGTCATCAAACCAGTACAAGACATCAATACTGTTGCTGATCACCTCCACAATCGTACAGTGTCACCATAGCAGTGTAAGCCAGCAACAGTGTTCCTGATCTCCTTCACACCAATCCCAGTGTCACCAGACCAGAGCAGCACACAACAGTGTTCTTGATCACCACCGCTCAAGTTCCAGTGTCACCAGATTAGTGCATCCAGCAACAGTGTTCCACATCACAGCCACACCAGTCCCATTGTCACTAGACCAATGTAAGTCAGGAACAGTGTTCCTGATTGCTCTCACAGCAGTTCCAGTGTCACTAGACAGTGCAGTCAGCAACAGTGTTCCTGAGCACCACCATACATGTCCCATTGTCACCAGATCAGTGTAACCAACAGTGTTTCCTGATTGCTGCCACACCAGTTGCAGTGTCGCAAGGCCAGTGTAAGCCAGCAACAGTATTCCTGATCACCAGCACACCAGTTCCAGTTTCACCAAACCAGTCTAAGCCACAACCTAGTTCCTGATCGCTGTCACACCAGTCCCAGTTTATCAGACCAGTGTAAGCCAGTGTTGCATCAACAGTGACCCTGATTGCTGCCACACCAGTGACAATGTCACCAGACTAGTGCAGCCAGCAACAATATTCCTGATTGCTAGACACACCAGTGCCAGTGCCACTAGAACCAGTGCAGCTATCAAGAGTGTGCCTGATTCCTGTCATGTCAGTACAGTGTCATCAGAGCTGTTTCAGCCAGCAAATGTTCCTGTTCACTGTCAAATCACTGTAGTGTTGCCTCTGCCTGCTGCCCGTGCTACCCTCATCTGTTTATTGACCACATTTCTGCCTGTTGCTTGGACTGATTCTTTGCCTGTTTAGTGACCATGTATCTGCCTGCCTCCTGAACTGACCATTCTTCATGTCTTGCTGACTATGTTCCTGAGAGACACCAGCCCCAGTTGTCCCCTGTGGACAACTGCACTCATGGAACCACAGGAACTGTTTTGTTCACCTTTGTTTAGCCTCCTGTAACTCCTGGCCAGTGAACATGGCATTCCTGGGAGAAGCCAGATACCAGTAGGCTAAGCTTGCTTGGCTTATAGAAACAGTGACTGCTACAGTTGAAGCTACACTAAGCTATATTCCCTGACAACTCATACAGAGACGAGCATTGCACTACAATGTTTTTGATACAATGTTGGTTGATCTTTGTGATACACAAGAAATAATGTCCTCTACATAAGCACTCCAAACATTAAAAAAAAAGTCTTATACAGCCCATGCTATATGTGAGAAACATCTTATTAAATTGACACATTTGTGTAAAAAAATACATTTTTATTTTCTTGTGGCATTTTCCAAAAAAAAAAAAAAAATTGAAATTTCCAGTGGACTCACCATGCCTCTTAAAAATATGTTTGCATGTTTGCTCTCATAAATGTGGTCATTTTGTGGGTGCGTCTACTGTTCTGAGGCTCCAGGGCCTCCAAAAATAAGATTATAGTTTTATTATTTGGTATTATTACACAGTGCCCCTACTCATTCACATTTAAAAAAAAAAAAGAAATGTAGCCTAGAAAGACACCAAAATGTTTGCCAAGTCATTTATTATTTAAAAAAAAAGATTAAAAAAAAATAAAATGTCAATCACAATGTCTGCTGCCTGCCAACTTGGCAAAATAAAAACCTGATGGATCTAGCACACACAAGCTGTCATCTGGTATATAAGAGAAGAGGCAGGGATAGTAGTGACATCATTAAATCAATATAGCCATGACCTAGGCCATCCTAGGTTTAGACTGAACATTCGACTCCCCCTAATTGTAATGTTCCCTGTGCTACTGCACCATGGTGTCAAACTCATCTAGATCAATCCACCCTTATGTGGTTGGTATGAATAGCAAGCTGTAGCTCACACGACCCTATCCTTTATACAAAATACCTTCTCCTCAAAGAAGGATAATCTAAGGGGTACTGGAGGGGACAAACTATTGAAATTATATATTTTTTATTTTCTATTATGTTTTAAGTGCATTTCCATGGGTTAATGTGCATTGAATTATGGTAAAATACATATATGTTGCATTCTAACACATCAGACATCAGTGCAGTGTTGTAGTGTGAACAGGGCACATAGCAAATAATAGTTTTCTATGTGCCCTAGCAGTAACCTGTGTTTATCCAATAAAGAATAATGCAGGTCACCATTGTATTTGTAAATGAGCCCTAAGATTTCTAAATGTTCCCTATAACATAGCAAACCTTACATTTTTGCTTAATCTAATTTTTTTACTTAATATATATACAGTGGGCAAAAAAAGTATTTAGTCAGCCACCGATTGTGAAAGTTCTCCCACTTAAAAAGATGAAAGAGGCCTGTAATTGTCATCATAGGTATAGCTCAACTTTGAGAGACAAAATGTGGAAACAAATCCAGACAATCACATTGTCTGATTTTTGCAAGAATTTATTTGCAAATTATGGTGGAAAATAAGTATTTGGTCACCTACAAACAAGTAAGATTTCTGGCTCTCACAGACCTGTATCTTCTTCTTTAAGAGGCTCCTCTGTCCTCCACTCATTACCTGTATTAATGGCACCTGTTTGAACTTGTTATCAGTATAAAAGACACCTGTCCACAACCTCAAACAGTCACACTCCAAACTCCACTATGGTAAAGACCAAAGAGCTGTCAAAGGACACCAGAAACAAAATTGTAGACCTGTACCAGGCTGGGAAGACTGAATCTGCAATAGGCAAGCAGCTTGGTGTGAAGAAATCAACTGTGGGAGCAATAATTAGAAAATGGAAGACATACAAGACCATTGATAATCTCCCTCGATCTGGGGCTTCACGCAAGATCTCACCCCGTGGGGTCAAAATGATCACAAGAACGGTGAGCAAAAATCCCAGAATCACACGGGGGGACCTAGCGAATGACCTGCAGAGAGCTGGGACCAACATAACAAAGGCTACCATCAGTAACACACTACGCCGCCAGGGACTCAGATCCTGCAGTGCCAGACATGTCCCCCTGCTTAAAGAGGGAGTCCACCTACATCAATCTAAAAAAAAAAATATTAAAAGCCAGCAGCTACAAATACTGCAGCTGCTGACTTTTAATACATGGCCACTTACCTGTCCCAGGGTCCAGCGATGTCGGCAGCCGACGCCGATAACCCGCTCGATTCTCGGCAGCTGCCGCCGCCATCCTAGGTGAGGGAATCAGGAAGTGAAGCATTGCGGCTTCACTTCCCAGTTCCCTACTGCGCATGCACGAGTCGCGCTGCGCATCGTAACTGGTCCCCACTAATTCCTGGGACCTGTGTGTTTCCCAGGAGACAGCGCGGAGGGACAGGAAGAGGCATAGACTCCCGTGGGAGTCTATGCCGGAAGTGGGTGCAAATACCTGTCTTAGACAGGTATCTGCACCCCCCTCCCCCCTGAAAGGTGCCAAATGTGACACAGGAGGGGGGGGGGGTTCCGAAAAGCGGAAGTTCCATTTTTGTGTGGAACTCCGCTTTAAGCCAGTACATGTCTGGGCCCGTCTGAGGTTTGCTAGAGAGCATTTGGATGATCCAGAAGAGGATTGGGAGAATGTCATATGGTCAAATGAAACCAATGTAGAACTGTTTGGTAGAAACACAACTTGTTGTGTTTGGAGGAAAGAGAATGCTGAGTTGTAACCAAAGAACACCATACCTACTGTGAAGCATGGGGGTGACAACATCATGCTTTGGGGCTGTTTCTCTGCAAAGGGAACAGGACGACTGATCCATGTACATGAAAGAATGAATGGGGCCATGTATTGTGAGATTTTGAGTGCAAACCTCCTCCCATCAGCAAGGGCATTGAAGATGAAATGTGGCTGGGTCTTTCAGCATGACAATGATCCCAAATACACCGAAGGAGGCAACGAAGGAGTGGCTTTGTAAGAAACATTTCAAGGTCCTGGAGTGGCCTAGCCAGTCTCCAGATCTCAACCCCATAGAAAACCTTTGGAGTCCGTGTTGCCCAGTGACAGCCCCAAAACATCACTGCTCTAGAGGAGATGCATGGAGGAACACTGTGTGACAACCTTGTGAAGACATACAGAAAATGTTTGACCTCTGTCATTGCCAACAAAGGATATATAACAAAGTATTGAGATGAACTTTTGATATTGACAAAATACTTATTTTTCACCATAATTTGCAAATAAATTCTTTCAAAAATCAGACAATGTGATTGTCTAGATTTGTTTCCACATTTTGTCTCTCACAGTTGAGGTATACCTATGATGACAATTACAGGCCTCTCTCATCTTTTTAAGTGGGAGAACTTGCACAATTGGTGGCTGACTAAATACTTTTTTGCCCCACTGTACATGAATATACTATATACCAGGGGTTTTCAAACTCTCTAAACAAAGGGCCGTATTAACTGTCTTTCAGACTTTAGGGGGGCCAGACTGTGGCCATCGGGAGTAGAAAAGGCCCAAAACATCAGAGAATGGGAAGCAACGATGCCCATCTTAGTTGTCAGTGTGAGGAATTGTGCCCCATCATTGGTGTCAGTGAGAGAAAAAGTGCACCATCCTTGGTGTCACTGGGAGAAATTGTGTCCCATTGTGTCATTGGGCCCCATTGTTGGGAGAAATTCTGCCCCATCCTTAGAGTCATTGGTCCCAATTTTTGGTGTCATTGGAAGAAATTGTACCCCATCATTGGTGCCATTGGGAGAAATTGTGCCCCATCGTTGGCATTATTGGGTTCAATTGTTGGTGTCACTGGCAGGAATTGTGTCCCATCATTGGTGTCATTGTGCCCTATTGTTGGTGTCATTGTGAGAAATTGTGCCCCATTGTTGGTGTCAGTGGGAGGAATTGTGCCCCATTGTTGGTGTCAGTGGAGGAAATTACACCCCTTAATTGGTGTTACTAGGAGGAATTACACCCTATTGCTGGTATCAGTGGATGAATTAGTGCTCCAATGACCAGATAAAAGCAATCAAAGGGCCGCAGTTTGGAGACCACTGCTATAAACTATGGTAATATAAACACAAGAATATTATAAAATCTGGGAAAATCCTGGTAATTATAAGGTAGAGTAGCTTGCACTGTATATGGGAAAACTTTTCACAGGAGAGTCATTTCAGTAGTTGGTTTATTCCTGAATATCCAGCCGCCATCAGATGTAATTGGCAAGCTTTAAGCTTAGTCTACACAAGTAGTCAACAGAGGACCCTATGTACTGCTTTGTATAAAAAAAAATCGTGACAATCGCTGAGAATGATCCAGGGAAAATCCGATTGCCTCTTGGGGGATAAGGAAGGAATTTTTTCCCCTGCTGTAGCAAATTGGCGCATGCTCTGCTGGGGTTTTTTGCCTTCCTCTGGATCAACTGAGGGTATACAATTGGGTATATTAGATTGTACGATATTTTTTATTTTATTTATTGTTTTTAAGGTTGAACTGGATGGACTGGTGTCTTTTTTTTCAACCTGACTAACTATGTAACTAAGAATGTCACAGGTACTGTTGTTACAGTCAAATTTCCAAGACATACCAAACATTTGAGACAAATTCCACCTCAAGCTAAAGAAGACAAAAGATTCTACCAGTTTTGGTAAGAGATAAAATGTCAATTTTGCTGCAGATCCCAGTGATTTTAGTAATCTTTCTGAATGCATGGATAAAAGTAAAATAAAAAAAAGTAATCAGCCTGCAAAGTCAGTTAAACATATATTTAACATATCAAAGTAAGCATTTACCCAGTCTTCAGATAAATCAGCAGTTTTTGTTATTATTATTAATTTTGGTCACGAGTCTCAGAAAAGAGCTTCAGAGAATCATTAATCAGTTTTCCACAGATTCTGAAAAATGTTTAAAATATAAGCATTTCCCCTAGACCTTACTTGTAATTAGAGATGGGCCGAACACCCCTCTGTTCGGTTCACACCACAACACACCGCGAACAGGCAAAAAATTCTAGCGAAATCTTTTAAAGTCTATGGGACACGAACATGAAAAATCAAAAGTGCTAATTTTAAAGGCTTATATGCACGTTTTTGCCATAAAAAGTGTATGGGGACCTGGGTACTGCCCTAGGGTACATGTATCAATGCAGTTTTTAAAATGATTGTTTTTTTCAGGAGCAGTGATTTTAATAATACTTAAAGTGAAACAATAAAAATGAAAGATTTCTTTAAATATAGTGCCTGGGGGTCCCCTAAGTCTGCCTGTAAAGTTAAAGTGGCGCATCTGTGCAATGTGTAGAACAGTGCCGCAGCAAAATTACATTTTTAAAGGAAAAAATTTAATTTAAACTTGCTCGCAGCTGTAATGTATTGCCGGCTCCCGACAATATAGATAAAAAAATCAAAGAAAAAAATAGCCACTTCCCGATAACCCTGGCCATTGGTTGCCGGGGTCTGCAGGTGGGGGGGGGTTATCTGAATCTGGAAGCCCCCTTTAACAAGCGGACCCCCAGATCCCCCCCCCTATGTGAATTGGTAGGGGTACATTGTACCCCTACCAATTTAACAAAAAAGTGTCAAAAAGTAAAAACCACAATAGACAGTTTTTGATAATTCCTTTATTAAAAAAGAAAAAGTGTCCCGCAATTTACATCCATTGTCAATCACACCTCTCGACTGACCCGTAAAATAGAAAAAAACTATGAAAAAACTTCGCCTCCATGGGAGGGCTCCCGCTTACTGCTGTCTTTTCTCTTTAATAGCTCTTATATAGGCTGACCGGATGACCCCGCCCTGTCTGACATCACATGACATCAGAAGGGGCGGGGTCACTCAATTACATCACTGGGTGGCCCCGCCCTTGCCTATATTACAGCTGTCACAGCCAAGAGACAGTAGTCTCCGGGAGGCCTCCCATCGAGGCGGAGCTTTTTTATTTTCGGGTGGCTGGTGTGATTGAAGATGGATGGACAATGCGGGACACTTTTTTTTTTTCTTTTTTAATAAAGGAATTGTCAAAAACTGTCTGTTGTGGGTTTTTTTTTATTTTTTTTTATTTCAATATTCTTTATTAGAAGTTTTTCACATACATCGTTAATACATGTAGTAGTCCAGCAAATGTTCCAACTGGAGCATAGCGTTAAATACAACTTGTGTAACATATTCAGAACAAGTAGTAAATTAGACAAGTTCCAACTAGGTTGTAGGGATATGAGCACACCTGGAGGTATGAATGAAAATCACTCCAGAAGGGTTATAGGAGGAGGTTGAAGATGGGGGGGTACCAGTTACCAGTTTATCAATCAAAACACAGTAAAATTCAACAAGAAACATTATACCTTAACAGTGCATACAGCATGTGATAACCAGGACCATTTGAAGAGAAACTTGTCCATGGTCAAATTCTTTCTGGCTACTATTTTCTCCATCTCAGATTGGAGATTGAGGTCTGCAAGAGTGGACTTCAGGGAAGGGGGGTTTGTAGTTTTCCACTGTCTGGTGATATTTAGGTTTGCTGCAAGTAACAGGTGTATGATCACTGCTCTAGATTTGGGCAGAAATTTTTCTATACCCAAGTGGAGTAGGGCTAATTCCGGAGAGGGCTGTGAAGGTATTTGTGATACAGATGAGATTAGGGAAAAGATTTGTCTCCAAAAGGAGCTGAGGGATCTGCAGAACCAAAGGAGGTGTGTTATAGTACCCACACTGCCGCAAGTCCTCTAACAGGTATTAGGCGAGTTTGGGTATAGGGTGTTAGGTACCACCTATGTACAGTTTTCTGGGGGTCGCCTTGACATTTAGTTCTGCTTCCCATTTGGAAAGGGTGAATATTTGGGAGTATGGTCTTTGGTCATTTATGGCTTCGTAGAACGTGGCAATACCATGTTTTGGATTTGTGAGCTGGGAGTAAAATCTGTGGAATGGTGTAGGTATAAGGATTGTGGAAGGGAGTTTAGAGGTTTTGAGGAAGTGGCTTATCCTTATATAGTTGTAGGTTTCAGAGGTAGGTAGACTGAATTTGTTTTGGAGGGCACTAAATGCTTTCATTGATTTTTGGGATCTGAGGTCGCTTAGGGACTTGATCCCATATGTATGCCAGTGTTGGATTTTAAGATTCAAGATTAGACTTTCTAACACTCTGAGAGGGATGGGGTGGGCGTGTAATGGTTGGTTAGAAGGGGTATTAAGGGTATGTTTTTTCCAGGCCAACAGTGATGTTCTGACTGCCGGGGAGAGGGGTATTATAGGTAGAGAGGATCCTGCTGTAATGAGAAGGAGGGTATCTTGCAGTTTATTGGTAGAGGGGTGGAAGGATTCCATATCTGACCAAGTTTTGTTGGGGGAAGGGTGCCACCAATAGTACATTTGGTCTAGGATAGCTGCGTAGTAATAGGTACATATGATGGGTAGCCCGATTACACCTTTGTTGTGGTGTCTCATTAGTGTGTGGTGAGCACATCTGGGTGGTTTATTATCCCATACAAATCTCGTGATTTGTCTTTGTATTGAGGAGAGAAAGGCATGAGGGATCGGTAGTACTTCTGTGCGGAAGAGGTATATGAATTTGGGTAGGATAATCATCTTGAAAGAGGCTATTCTACCTAGTTTGGATAGACCAGAAACTTGAAGATGTTTAAGTAATTGGGGAAGTTGCTTTTGAAAAGTTACGTAATTCAGTTCATAAAGTTGGTTCGGGGATCAGGACAGTTTAATCCCTAGGTATGAGATATCTTGGTCGGCCCAAGTATAGGGGAGGTTCTTTTTTAAAAGAGATTCTTGCTCGTCAGAGAGGTTTAGTGGGAGGATTAGGGATTTGTTGGAGTTAAGTTTTTAAAGAGATACTGAACTAAATTGGTGGAGAGTTTCCTGAATCGCCTGGAGGGAGCAATCCGGGTTAGAGATCATAAGAATAATGTCATCCGTGAAGAGATCTTATGGTCTGTACCATTGCAGGAAATTCCAGAGATACGTTGGTCATTTCGAATTTTAGATGCTAGGGGTTCCATTAGGAGGGCAAAAATAATAGGGGAGAGAGGACAGCCCCGGCGAGTGCCATTGAAGATCCCGAAGGGCTTGGATAATGATCCTTCAGTCAGCACTCTAGCAGAGGGGCTGGAATATAGAGAGAGTATTGCTTCTTGGAACCATCGCTGTATGCTGAATTTAGAGAGTACCGCCTTCAGAAATCCCCAATGCACTCTGTCAAACGCTTTCTCTGCATCCAGAGAGAGAAGCAAAGAAGGCGTTCGTGTTTGGTTGGTCTGGTGGATCAGATTGATGACCCTCCTAGTCGCATCAGGAGCTTGTCTATCGGATACAAACCAGACTTGGTCTGGGTGGACCAAGATTGGGAGGAGGGGCATCAATCTGGATGCCACCACTTTGGCATATAACTTCACGTCAGTGTTAAGAAGAGAGATAGGTCTGTAATTGGCTGTGGAGGAAGGATCCTTGTCTGGTTTAGGGATAGTAATAATAATCAAGTGTAACATATCTAGTGGAAAAGAACCAGAGGAGGCAGCAAAATTGAAGAGAGTAGTGAGATGTGGGGAAAGGATGTTGTTGAATTGTTTGAAGTACTCATTGACAAATCCGTCTTCCCCTGGAGATTTATTGGGGGGAAGGGTTTTAATAGCTTTTAGAATTTCATCGTTTGTGAAGGGCTTGGATAGCTGATGAAGTTGGTCAGGGGTGATGGTTGGGAGGTCAATTGATGATAGGAATGTTTGAATAAGGGGGTCTGTTGGTTGTGGGGGGGTCATTGGCTAGGTTATAGAGGGAGGAATAGTAGTCACTGAAGGCATTTGCTATGTCTTCGGGATTGGTTAGTAAGCGTTTAGAAGTGGGGTGGTGGAGGGAAACGATTTTACATTTGGTTCTTCGAGCCTTAACTTGACGGGCTAGAAGTGACCTGGTTTTGTTACCCAAAGCATAGAAGTTGGCCTTGCTAATTTTAAGATTGGTTTCACATTTATAGAGAAATACAGAGCTGAGTTTTTGCCTCTGGGCAAGGAGCTCGTTAGCTATGCTGTGGGAAGGGGATTGTTTGTTTACACTTTCTAGTTGGCCAATATGGGATAGTATCTATTTAAGAATTGTTTAGAATTTCTGATGCAGATGTATAGTTGGTTAAATGAAAATAAGATGAGGGTAGCTGGTACAGGTATGGAGGAGGTTAAATAAAAAGGGAGAGCTCGAGAAGTTCTCAAGCTCAATGGGCAGTAATTACTGCACAAAACCACAAGGGTGGGGGTAGATAGACTCACCGTGGAACGGGTAGGTCTATGATCAACAGTCTAGGCAGATGGGAGCAGATGAACGAAGCTGCAGGTAGTCAGCATCTGTTGAATCAGAGGTAACAGGGTCATAATATAGCTTCAAGCATTTTGGTAAGCTCCTCCAGTCTTCATTTGGTGGTTTGATTGGTCTTGAGGGTCTGGGGTATCTGCAGGTATGATGGCTTTTAATAGTTGGAGACCCAAAGGGAGCGTTCTCACCACATGGGTCTTGTTCTGGTGGGTGATAAGTAGCTTGGTGGGAAATCCCCATTTGTAAGGGATTTTGTGGTTCTGGAGTGCCTTGGTATTCGTAGCGAGTTGGTGGCAGTTTTCCATGGTGGCTTTGGAGAGGTCAGCGTAGAGATTGATAGAGTTAAAGGGGTCTGGAAGTCTGGCTGCGCATTTCTCTGCATACATGATGCGCTCCTTGACCATAAAGAAATGGATGCATGCCAAAACATCTCTGGGAATAGAGGCTGGTAAATGGGGAGGATTAGGGAGTCTGTCTGCCCTGTCAATCTCCAGGTCTCTCTCAGACAACTCGGGTATGAGTGAGCGCATTAGGGATTGGATGAATTTTGTTAGGTCAGCCTGTTGAACCGACTCTGGAATATTGCGGAATTTTATATTGTTCCTTCGAGAACGGTCCTCGAGGTCTGCCAGCTTGAGTCAGATTTGTTGTAGTTCATCCTTATGGTCAGTGACTGCATCCACCATTTCATTATGGGCAGTGTACAAATCACCCACTCTGGACTCTATAGTGTTAATGCGTTGGTCATGGTGCTGTACTGAGACAGACAATGATGATACAGCTGTGGACAGGTCAGTGTACAGGGTCTGTCTGAGGGATAAGAGCATGTTCTTCATGGTTTGTTCATACAAAGGCTGGTCTAAAGCAGGGAATGATTTCAGCACTGATGACTGCTGAGGAGGAGAGAGAGAGAATAAACAGGAAGCTGTGCTGGGCTGTGTGTGCTCTGGCTCTGTTGTTCTGAGCCTCGGTTTAGCTGGGCTTGCTGTGGAGGGTGAATTGGGGGGGAAGATTCACCCTGGTCATCTGTGGAAGGGGGTGTCACAGAGGTCTGGAGGAGTAACATTCCTGGAGAGGGTAAGGAGAGCCGCACTGAGCTTCCACAGCTGCCGCTGGCGCCATCTTGGCCGTCAGTGATACCAGGCAGTGAGAAGTAAGTTGTCAGCTTTCTAGGAGATTTATACTTCTTTCTCTGTTTGGACATCGCAGTCGGGTGGCGTGGGGGAGTAGAGGAGTGATAAGAGTCGTTTGTCAGCCCTGTTATCTGTCGCTGTGTGGCTGCTATAGCTGATTATCCTGAGGAGCTGAGGGATTAGGCAGCCATTCACTCACACCGTCAAGCCACACCCCCTCTAGTCCCTGTTGTGGTTTTTACTTTTTGACACTTCTTTTGGTGAATGGGTAGGGGTACAATGTACCCGATACCCATTCACATAGGGGGGGACCAGGATCTGGGGGCCCCCTTGTTAAAGGGGGCTTTTAGATTCCCATAACCCCCCCCGCCCGCAGACCCCAATAACCAATGCCCAGGGTTGATGGGAAGAGGCTCTTGTCCCCATCAACGTGGGTACAAGATGCTTTGGGGGGCACCCCAAAGCACCCTCCCCATGTTGAAGGGAAGTGGCCTGGTATGGTTCAGAAGGGGGGGCGCTCGCTCATTCCCACCCCTTTCCTGGCCTGCCAGGCTGCTTGCTCAGATAAAGGTCTGGTATGGATTTTGGGGGGGGGGGGCAATTATTTTTTTAAATTTTGGCATGTTGTTCCCCTTAAAATCTATGCCAGACCTAAAAGACCTGGTATGGATTTTGGGGGGCACGTTGTATTTTTTAAAAGTTTTGGTGTGGAGTTCCCTTTAAAATCTATACCAGACCCAAAGGATATCTAATATATATATATATATATATATATATATATATATATATATATATATATATATATATACTAGACTGCCTGAACTGTGTATATAGTCTACACTACACATACTAAACAGTATATATACTAAACTGCCTGCACACCACTAACTAACCTACCTAATCTAACTCAAGTTCTCTCAATCTCTACATTATCACAGTACATACGGCCGCCGTGTAAGCAGCCTTATATAGTGTGGGGCATGGACTTAGCACCCTAAGCCATGATTGGCCAATCATGGCTCTCACAACAGATCTCGCTGTGATTGGCCAAAGCATGCAGGTTAGGTGCATGCTTTGGCCAATCAGCAGCCGTCATCTCAATCTCGCAGTGCATTATGGGGAGCTCCGCCGCACTCGAATTTGCCATGAATGCCCCATATGTTTGTTTGTTCTGTGAAACGACAAATGAACGAACAGTCAAACGAACAGCGGATGTTCGACTCGAACATCCAGACCTTCCCTATTTGTAATTTGAAGTAACATTTGGCTACATTATTAATTCTCTAGTAAATCAGTTCCATATATTTTAGAGGCTGCTGTGCAATATTATTAACCTCAAAGGGCATAAAACATTGTTGTGCTAGCTACACAGTAGCTTATCACAGCTCATAGCATATGCTTGGTTACCTGAAATTACTTACTGACTCATGCCATGCTATCAATAAAAGAGGAAACCATGCTGTGGTAAATTTACCAGGGTGTTGGTAATTTTCCTATCAAGTACATTCCAGTTTGCTGGAGCATAAATACTGTATGAACAAATGATTGTTGAAAGCCAGCAGCAGTTCAGATCACCAAAAAAGCCCAGTACTAACAACTGTTCATCAGTTTCCTAGCAATCAAATCGCCAAGGTAAGCTAGTAAAATAATCAGGAGTACCCCATACAAGAACGGTTACATTCTCGTAGTGAAATATCTGTGACTATAAAGGCCCTACAAATTAATAGGCAAAACCAAAAGAGGAAATCAGGTGAAGAATAAATCAAAATGATTCATTCCCACTCCTAAATGTACAGTACCTCAAAATATGAAATAAAATTATATACTTTGTTGATATTATCCCTTGTTTGTTTGAAGCTGTTGTAGCTAAGGATGAGCTCAGGCGTGTTTGTAGCGCCACGTGCCTGTGCCCACCAGGAAGCTGACACTCCACAGCGCTAATCACAGGCAGTGAGACATTTCCCGATCCATGACTGCACAGATCGGGAAATGTCTCACTACCTGTGATTAGCAATGCGCAGTGTCAGCTTCCTGGCGGGCGCGGGCACGTGGAGTTGCGAACACGCCTGAGCTCATCCTTAGTTGTAGTTATTGTAGCTACAGTTAGAGAGGCCCTACACTGTATCTGAACATCACAAAACAAAAAACACTATTTATTTTTAGTAGTCAAAGCAAACTCCCCCATCCATCCATGTCTCCATGCTTTATTTTGCTGAGAAATCACTCCCTAGCATTTCTGGCCATGGCCATCTTGAGTAAGGGCAGATGATTCATGTAGCATTTCCTTCCTGGAATCCATCTTCCTTTAGTGCAGGCACACAGGCAGAAAGGTGTTGAGAGTTGCCTTGACAAAGAAACCAAGAAGTAACTGAAAAAAAAGGGTTTAAAAAAGTTTAAAACAAGTCAATATAATATACTGTACCTTGCTATCTATTTACTAATTCTAGCAGCATAAGGATTAAAAATAGTCAATGTTGATTGAGAGTGAGTGAAGTTCCACTAAATGTGACCTGCATGTGTCCAATAATCCAACATGAAGAGCGTATGCCTCTCTGTTCACTATTTGAATCATAATATAAAAACATTACAGATATATATACCTTTCCTATTAGCACAATATACAAAGGGTTCTCGTTATACTTTGTCATTCTACCTTATCCCTTGGGTGATTGTGTTAAGAAAATTCCTTTGCTAACTTTTCCAAATCCATAGGGCATGAAATGTTATGGTTTTTTGTCTGACCAAACTTCTTTAATAATACAAACAGCATCTGTGTATGGTATACATCCATTCGCATTATTTATGCCTGAGGTATTTGAAAGAGTCCTCATTTAAGCAATTGAAGTTCCACTCGGACTGTTCCCACTATATTATTTTTCATCAATGAGTACATGCAGTAATTTCACAGACCAATAAAACTCTTGAAAAGGGCAACATCAGTGCCCACATTTGCACAAAGCTCTCAGGGCATGTTCTCTGTGTGTCATCTGAAACTAATTTCACCTTCTCATTAGCATAAAATGTACACTTGCGCAACCATACAACTTAGAATATTGATTTTCCACTAGTAAAAAGAATATTTGGCTGAATTCTGTGACAAGTATTATTTAAAGTGTGAAAAAAAATTATTTGCACTCATTAAAATGTTCTTTTTTCTTCTTCTTTTATTTTTATTTTCTTCTTGCTTTTTGTTACTTTCTTTTCTTTTCCTTATCTTATTTTTTTCTTCATTTTTAAATACATTGCCAAACAGTTTTAAATGTATTGTCCATGATTTTGAAAAATAAGTTTTACTGCAATACTTACCACATCCCTGTCACTGTCAACAGCAGATGCACTGCTCCCATTCCAATTCATTGAACCCACTTCCTGTGAGGCCAAACTGTCATGGACACGATTAGGTCTCTCTTAAAACATTTTTATTTTCTCCTTTGTTTCCCATTCCTTCCCTTTCATTCTATCCTGTTCTTCTATCCATCCTTCTGTTCTTCCTCCCATCTATTCTTCTGTTCTTCTTTCAATTACTTTTTCCTGACCCAAACATGATAGTATACACTGTATATGGGTATAACTCACAGGACCAGTAAGACTATAAATGAAACACGCACTATTAGACATTATTCGTTTTTTCCTCACTCCTCATGCTCAGCCAGTTATGCCATTACTAAGAACAGGTTTTTCACATTTACCTTGCTGGGTTCCTCCAGCCAGCCACACAGGTTTACCCTCTCCTGTTATGAAGTTTCCTCTGTACCAGTCACTAAAGGCATCCCCCCCCCCCCATATGGATGCAGGAATATGGTTTCTAGGGATTTTTAGGCCCCTTGTGTAATCTGGTTACCTTGTTCATCATGACGCTACGTTTTGAACAATCATCTGACTTCCTGCTTCCTATAGAGTGCCCTCACCCTCCCTTTCTGTCAGGGTGGCATTACTTAAACAGCAATGGTGTGCCACTTCGTATACAAGTTGGATGTTTTACCATTGGTATACTTTATCAACAGTTCTTTGCAGGCATGTGCTATCATGCCCTTTACTGCTCACAGCAGGCATCACAGGTTTTCAGTGGCAGTGCGTCCATTAGGGAGCGCTCAGGCACCACCCCCTCTCTCCAGCCACCCCCTCTGTGTACTATGTATAGATTCATGCATTGTATGAATCTATCCACGGCTGCTGTAGCCATCCCCATTCAGGCATCCGGCCCCTTTTCGGGTGCCGGGTGCCTGAATTACAGCGGCGGGGGGGTGTTTTTGAAGCACCTGATTAGAGCCATAGGCTCTAATAGGCTTTAAAAAGGGGCACTCCAAGCGCAAACCATTGCTCTCACAGTGCACCCAGGTGTGTTAGCAAAGCAAATGAATATTTGCTTAGCTAACACAGAACCGCCTCTCAGCCAATCAGGAGGCCTGGATGTAATTGGCACCTGATTGGCTGAAAGTAGAGGCGATCCCATTGGCCACTGTGCAGAACAGGAAGAAGACATGCACGGAGGAGTCCTGCATCCATTGCCGCACTACACGTTCCACAGCACGCTGCCTGACCCACCACCACGATGGGGTATATTATGGAAACAAAGACTGCAATTGATGGAGCACAGTTGGCTGCATTTGCGGGGCACATTGGCTGCATATTATGGGCACAGAAGCTGCATATGATGGGCACAGTGGCTGCATATGATGGGCACAGTTGGCTGCATATTATGGGCACAGCTGGCTACATATGATGAGCACAGTTGGCTGCATATTATGGGCACAGTTGGCTGCATATGGGCACAGGGGCTGCAATTGATGTTTTTGTCCCAAGAAGTCTAAGGTGGGAAATCTCTCCCCAGAAAGGTGAGTCAGACCTGGAGGAGTATTTTAAATATTTCAATCAAGCAGGCCTATCACTCCTACAGTTTTTGATCGATAGGAAGACTGCAAAGTTGACCAAGATTGATACTGAGATTAAGACTATTAAGGACAAACTTAGTGCGAGTAAGGAGAGTGATGAATATAGGGAGAGATCACAAAATTTGTTAAAAGTCCTTGAAAAAGAGGATAAAGATCAAAAGTATAAGAAAAAGAAAAAATATAATCGTGATTTGAGCGATTATTGTAATAATGTTGTTTTTGACTGGCAGAAAAAATTGTTGGAAGACTCGGCTAGTCAGACCAACACCACTATGGAGGTTTCTACTCAGGGCTATGGAGACAATTCTAATGGTCCTTTGAGACAATCTCAACCATTTAAAAACAACAAAAAAGGTCCCCCTAACAAATCACAAAAAAAATTGGGTCCCCAGAACTACCAATCCCCACAGAGGTCATCAGGAAATATTAAATCTAATAATGCCCCTCCCAACCATTCCTATAATTTTGGTCCACCAAGATCAAATTATGTTCAAGGAGGAGGTGGGCCTCGTCTTACCCAACCTCCCCCTTGGAGAGGGGGCCACTATACAGGAGGTAGAGGGCGTGGCCAACAAAATTCCAATAGGGGCCGAGGTCAACATGTAGGATATCCTGAATGATGGAGACCTAATCACAATTATGATTCATTTCAAAAACCACCATATCAAGACCCCTATGATGCTGGTTGGGAATATAATTTACCCACGCAGAACAGATTCTTTCCATTAGGGGATGCTAATCCTTGTGATGGAGGTTTTGATTCTTTTGGAGCTTATGAACATCAACAGAATGTCCAAGCCCCTTCTACATCCCATTTGACTCGAGATGTGAGTACGCCCAATTACACTGTCCCGACCCCTAGGGGTGCAGGGACTTGGGGTTTTTCCAGATCCGGCCAAGGCCTAAAAAGGCCGGTAGAAAAAAGCGTGGAACTAGAGGGGGAAGGCGCCTGCGAGCAAAAAAGAGCCAGAACATAATAGGTCAGGTTATTTTCAATCTGAGTACCAAGGAACTGTCCCAATCAGAGAAGTTAGTTTTGGATAAGGGCCTCAAGTTTGTCCCCCCTAGGAGTCTAGATAGGTTTCAAACTTATATGGATGTCCATAGGTTTGTTCGGAGGTTAAATATCAAAAGATATATGATTGGTAATCCCATTATTAGGAATTGTCCACCTACTGATCAATTTGTACATTCAGGTTTGGCCAACGCATCCCTTTTCAATCCCCCTGGGGCTCTTGCCCCCACATTGAAAGTGTTTAGGGACGTCATCTTAAGGGATCTTGATTTGATGGAAGTTAAGAAAGCTAAAAATTCTAGGGTTATTCAGGAAGGGTTAGATTCTTTGTGTAAGAACAGGGATCTAGTTATACGTCACGCCGATAAGGGGGGAGGTATTGTGGTACTTGATCGTAGGGATTATATGGCCGAAATGGGCAGGATCCTTAGTGACACTGACACCTATACCCCCCTCCCCTCTGACCCTAAGAATAGTTATTTAAAGGAACTGAAGAAAATTGTATCAAAGGGCTCCTCCACTGGTGTCTTGAAAGATAAAGAAAGTTTATTTTTAGTCCCTAAGGCTCCCAGGACACCAACCATCTATTATTTACCTAAGGTTCATAAAGATCCTATCTGCCCCCCGGGACGCCGCATTGTGAGTGGCATTGATTCAATCACATCCCGGGTGGGCAGATATATCGATTTTTATTTGCAACCCTTAGTTCAAAAGATGCCTTCTTATATAAAAGACACACGGCACGTATTGAACCTCCTTTCAGGCATAGATATCAGACCAAGCCTATGGATGGTGACCGCTGATGTCACCTCCTTATATACTATAATTCCACACAACCTTGGTTTGGAAGCTGTTGAGGGTGCCTTGATGAGGGATTCAGGACTCCCTGTGCGCCAGATTTCTTTTATCATGGAGCTTCTTGAATACGCTGCCTCTCATAACTATTTTTGGTTTTCCAATAAATTCTATCGCCAAAGTCGAGGTGTGGCTATGGGGGCTAAATATGCCCCCAGCCTGGCCAATCTTTTTATGGGCAGTTAGGAGGAGGATGTCATCTACGCCCACAGGAGTTTCCATCTTATCCTGTGGGCTAGGTATATAGATGGCATCCTCCTCCTATGGGACGGTGATGGCCATGAGCTTCATCAGTTTATGTCCTCCCTCAATGAAAATAATCGGGGTATCCATCTCAATTTTGAGATGAGTCAGACCCAGATTCATTTCCTAGACCTTACTTTGACCATTGAAGGTGGCGTTATGTCCACATCCACCTTCTTTAAGGATACCGATCGCAATTCCTAAATCTCATTAGACAGCTGCCATTATAGGCCCTGGCTCAACTCAATACCTAAAAGTCAGTATATGAGATTGCGTAGGAATTGCTCGGATCCTCAAATGTTTATAACACAGGGTAAGGTTCTCACTGGTAGGTTCCTGGAAAAAGGATATACCATTGAGACTTTGTCATCTGTGTTTAAAGAAGTACAAGAGATGGATAGGGGACTACTGCTACGTGACAAATCTCAGACTGATAATTTAGGCCAAGAGTTTGGAGTACTCTTTGTCACCACTTATTCTCTCCAGCATAAGAAAGTGAGACAGTTGATATCCAAGCATTGGCATATCGTCACCAACTATAGGGTTTTGAATAAAGTCCTACCATCTAAACCCAAAATAGTTTTTAGAGGGGCTCCCTCTTTCAGAAATAGATTGGCCCCTAATATATTGGACCCCCCAGTGAATAAGACCACTTTTTTTGATCAGTTAACTGGTTTTTACAAATGTCATAAATGTCGGGTTTGTTTCTTTAATAGTTGCCATGACAGGAGAACTCAGTCTTTTATCTCCACTAGCACAGGCCAGACCCATACTATCGCCCCATTTGTTACTTGTTCCACCTTTGGGGTGGTTTATTTGTTGCAATGCCCATGTGGCTTCCAATACATTGGGCGGACTAAACGCCCCCTCTCAATTAGGCTAAATGAGCACATTACTAACATCCTAACAGGGTTCAGGAATCATTCAGTCTCCAAGCATTATAAGTTAGTGCACAACAGAGACCCCTCTAATACCCTTTTTTTGGGGATTGATAGATACAAACCACATTGGCGTGGGAGTTCCATGGTGCGGGAAATCTCCAAATTAGAGATGTCCTGGATCCATAGGGTTAGGACTTATATGCCCTATGGGCTAAATATTGATGTGGATGTTAACACTTTTATTGATAATTCTTAAGCCCCTGGGTAGCCCTGGGTCCCAACAGAGGTTGCTATGGGTATACGTAAATGAAAACTTAATATAGATTGAACATTTAGTATATATTAATTGAAATTATTAAATTTTTTTGAATATCATTTACACGATTATTATTAATTTCTTTATGGAAAAATATTAATTATATTATTTTATGACATTTAATTTTTGGGCTGTTTCCAGATTTGATGCAATATCTATACTTATTTTGTGCCATTGGATTTATTCAATTGCCTTAATTAACCAATTGTTTATTCCATTGTCTTAGTTAATTAATTTTTTAATAAAAAAAAATTTTATTTATAAAGTTTTTTAATTTTATATTGATTATCTCGTAAGGGGTTAATTAATTTTTTCATTTTATTTAACACTTTTGCCGTTTGTGCATGAGTTTTTGGTTATACCCATAGCCAAGATTGCCTTTTTGAATTCCTTTATTGGGACCTAGGTTTTATATTTATTTTTATTTTTATTTTCATTTATATTTTTATTTATATTTTTATTTTATTTCCATTTGTATTTTTATATTTTTGATTTTATTTTAAAAAATTTGATTGATTTTAAATTAATTTAAGGGCTATTGCACTAATTTGGGCTCAAATGACACTTATATTGCAATAATTAGATTGTCATTCAAATATGAGGTATGGTTTTTTTAGGCCCGTTTGATATAGGCTATCTTTATGGGTTCATAGATCGTTCTTCTTTCCAATGCTAATAGAAGTATTGACTGTGCCCATATCTAAGATGGCGCCTCGGCATTCTCTTAATAGAACTCAATGCGAGGCTTGGTACATGTATATTAGGTGGTGGTTCAGCACGCTGCCCGTTCCCCATTGAAAAACGTCATCCTATGGCGAAACGTGTCTGGGAGGTACGTGCTGATGTCACCATGTCACACCATTGAGGACGGGAGTTTGTTTGTTTGCTGGCCGGCATCGCTGTTATCTTCTTTTATATTGCAAGTGTATTTCTTTTTGAATAAAATCAGCTTAAAAGGTATTACACTATCTTGCCATATCTTTACAATATGGGTACCGTGGAGCTTTGGATATGACTGGCATGATTGGTTTACATTGTTCGTTGCAAGGAGACTGTTTTCTCAAGCTGTGTCAGTTTGTTCATTCAAAGGTTTTCATCTGGTAAGCAGGAATTTTGTGTGTCCTTCGCTGCACGTTTTGAAACCCTTTCACCAATTAACCATTCGGTGGTTGATGTTTATTCACACATCTTTATATATATCTGGAATCCACGTCCATTTTCACAAGCGGAAGTTTTGCTCAAATCCACCGGGATTGGTTCCATAAAGGCCCAGGCTGGGTTTAAGCCACTTGCTTTATTTGGCTTACCATCTGGTAAGCATTCTACTTATTATTTGCTGTTTATTTTGATCCATCTGAGCATCTAGTATCATCAACTGGATTATTGAAGATTTTTATTCACATCTTTTTGGACTTTTATGCACTCTAAGGACTTCATAATTCTATATCACAGTGTATACTATATGCATTAGTTTAAGCGCTGTTTTTTGTTTTTATATTTTATATTTGATGTTTTTGTGTAAGTATTTTTCAGAATTTTTCAGTTAGTTTGCGCCCCCCCAAAAAATTTTGAGCACCAGCCGCCACTGCAGGTTTAATCCTTTTGACTTCTGCTGTTTTATTCACAGTTCTTGTCCATTTTGCCTTTAACCCTGTCAGTGCCCTGCAGGAAAAACCTTTTGGCCAGTGTCTGTGATACTGCTAATGCCTGATTATCATTAACCACTTCAATACAGGGCACTTAGACACCTTCCTGCCCAGACCAATTTTCAGCTTTCAGCACTGTCGCAGTTTGAATGACAATTGCACGGTCGTTCTACACTGTACCCAAACTAAGTTTTTATCATTTTGTTCCCACAATAGAGCTTTCTTTTGGTGGTATTTGATCACCTCTGCGGTTTTTATTTTTTGCTAAACAAATAAAAAAAGACTGAAAATTTTGAAAAAAATAAAAGTTTTGCTTTTGTTTCTGTTAAAAAAATTTGTAAATAAGTAAGTTTTCTCTTTCACTGATGGGCACTGATAAGGCGGCACTGACAGGCACTGATACGGCGGCACCGATGAGGTGGCACCAATGAGCGGGCACTGACGGGCACTGACGATGGCCACTGATATACGGCATTGCTGGGCACTGGTAGGCGGCACTGATGGATGGCACTGATCTGCAGGACTGATGGGCATTGATAGGCGGCACTGATGGGCACTCATGGGTGGCACTGGGTGGCACTGATAGGCGACACTGATGGGCACTGAAAGGCGGCACTGCTGGGCACTGATAGGGTGGCACTGATAGGCAGCACTGATAGGCGGCACTGATAGGCGGCACTGCTGGGCACTGATGGGCACTGATAGGCGGCACTGCTGGGCACTGATGGGCACTGATACGTGGCACTGATGGGCACTGATACGTGGCACTGATATGAGGCACTCCCTGGTGGCATTGGCAGCGGTAGGCATTGGAGTGAGCACTGATTGGCAACTGCCTGGGCACAGATTGGTAGCTGCCTGGGCACATAGTGGTATTTCCCAAGGGGTCTAGGGGCATACCTGGTGGTCCAGTGTGGATGGCTTCCCTGGTGGTCCTGGGCAGCTTCCCTGGTGGTCCTGGGATCCGAGGGGGAGCTGTACTGATAAACAATCAGCACAGACCCCCCCTGTCAGGAGAGCAGCCGATCATCTCTCCCCTACTCGCGTCTGTCAGACGCGAGTGAAGAAAAGCCGATCACCGGCTTTTCCTATTTACATCGTGATCAGCCGTGATTGGACACGGCTGATCACGTGGTAAAGAGTCTCCATCAGAGACTCTTTACCTAGATTGGTGTTGCAGGGTGTCAGACAGACACACCGCAACAACGATCGCCGCGATGCGTGCCCCCGGGGGCGTGCAGCGGCTCGATATCCTGATCACGTCATATGACGTCCGGTCAGGAATATCAAACCACTTTGCTGCCGTCATTTGGTAATAGGGCGGGCGGCAAGTGGTTAATTATCATTAATGACTTGAATAGTACCACTGGATTGGCATAGGGCCAATGTGGTGCCAATAATTAAAAAGGGAACAAAGTCTTTACCAAGTAACTATAGACCTGTTAGTTTAACTTCTATAGTCAGGAAGATACTGGAAAATTTAATAAAAGACCACATAGATGAGTTCTGGCTGGAAAAAAATATTCTAAGCAACAGACAGCATGGATACATGAAAGACAGAAGTTATCAAACAAATCTGATTTCTTTTTATGAGGAAGTAAGTAAAACCGTGGACAGAGGGGTGGCGGTGGACGTGGTATACTTGGATGAAGTCTACAGGCTTGGAAATATCAGTTTGTAAATGGATAGAAAACTGGCTAAAAGACCGAATGCAGAGAGTAGTGGTTAATGATTCTTACTCTGAATGGTTTAAGGTTATCAGTGGTGTACCCCAAGATTCAGTGCTGGGACCCTTACTTTTAAATATCGTTATAAATAATATAGGGTCTGGGATTAAAAGTACCATTTCAGTCTAATTGGGCGACTATGTGGCAGATGAAGTTTAATGTTGATAAATGTAAAGTTATGCACTTGAGGGCTACGAATATGCATATATCATACATACTGGGGGGGGTACGACTGGGGGGATTAATAATAACATGCAATGCCAAGCTGCGGTTTCAAAAGCATTGTATTAAGAAAGGTATGGACTCCAGATAGAGAGATATAATTTTGCCCCTGTACAAATTATTAGTAAGAGCTCATCTGGAATATACAGTTCAGTTTTGGGCACCAGTTCTCATAAATGATATCGGGGAACTGGAGAAAGTGCAGAGAAGGGAAACCGAACAGATAAGATGCATAGAGGAGCTCAGCTACGAGGAAAGATTAGAAGAACTGATTTTATTCTCTCTTGAGAAGAGGAGATTAAGGGGTGAAATGATCAACATGTACAAATATATAAGGGGTCCATATAGTGAACTTGGAGTTGAGTTATTCACTTTACGGTCAACACAGAGGACAAGGGGCACTCTTTACACTTAGAGGAAAAGAGATTTCATCTCCAAATATGGAAAGGTTTCTTCACAGTAAGAGCTGTGACGATGTGGAATAGATTCCCTCCAGATGTGGTTCTGGCCAGCTCAGTAGATTGCTTTAAGAAAGACCTGGATTCTTTCCTAAATGTACATAATATAAGTGGGTACTAACTATTATAGGTAAAGTTGATCCAGGGAAAATCTGTTTGCCTCTCGAGGGATCAGGAAGGATTTTTTTCACCTGCTGTAACAAATTGGATCATGCTTTGTTGGGATTTTTCGCCTTCCTCTGGTCAACTGTGGGTATGGAATTGTGTACAGTGGGGACGGAAAGTATTCAAACCCCCTTACATTTTTCACTCTTTGTTATATTGCAGCCATTTGCTAAAATCATTTAAGTTCATTTTTTTCCTCATTAATGTACACACAGCACCCCATATTGACAAAAAAACACAGAATTGTTGACATTTTTGCAGATTTATTAAAAAAGAAAAACTGAAATATCACCTAGTCCTATGTATTCAGACCTTTTGCTGTGACACTCATATATTTAACTCAGGTGCAGTCCAATTCTTCTGATCACCTTCATTTGAGTCCAGCTGTGTTTGATTATACTGATTGGACTTGATTAGGAAAGCCACACACCTATCTATATAAGACCTTACAGCTCACAGTGCATGTCAGAGCAAATGAGAATCATGAGGTCAAAGGAACTGCCTGAAGAGCTCAGAGACAGAATTGTGGCAAGGCACAGATCTGGCCAAGGTTACAAAAACATTTCTGCTGTACTTAAGGTTCCTAAGAGCACAGTGGCCTCCATAATCTTTAAATGGAAGACGTTTGGGATGACCAGAACCCTTCCTAGAGCTGGCTGTGCGGCCAAACTGAGCTATCGGGGGAGAAGAGCCTTAGTGAGAGAGTTAAAGAAGAACCCAAAGATCACTGTGGCTGAGCTCCAGAAATGCAGTCGTGAGATGGGAGAAAGTTGTAGAAAGTCAACCATCACTGCAGCCCTCCACCAGTGGCAGAGTGGCCCGATGGAAGCCTCTCCTCAGTGCAAGACACATGAAAGCCTGCATGGAGTTTTCTAAATAAAACACCTGAGGGACTCCAAGATGGTGAGAAATAAGATTCTCTGGTCTGATGAGAACTTTTTAGCCTTAATTCTAAGCGGTATGTTTGGAGAAAACCAGGCACTGCTCATCACCTGTCCAATACAGTCCCAACAGTGAAGCATGGTGGTGGCAGCATCATGCTGTGGGAGTGTTTTTCAGCTGCAGGGACAGGACGACTGGTTGCATTCGAGGGAAAGATGAATGCGGCCAAGTACAGGGATATCCTGGACGAAAACCTTCTCCAGAGTGCTCAGGACCTCAGACTGGGCCGAAGGTTTACCTTCCAACAAGACAATGACCCTAGGTCTGGAGAGACCTAAAAATTGCTGTCCACCAACGTTTACCATCCAACCTGACAGAACTGGAGAGGATCTGCAAGAAGGAATGGCAGAGGATCCCCAAATCCAGGTGTGAAAAACTTGTTGCATCTTTCCCAAAAAGACTTATGGCTGTATTAGATCAAAAGGGTGCTTCTACTAAATACTGAGCAAAGGGTTTGAATAATTAGGACCATGTGATATTTCAGTTTTTCTTTTTTAAATAAATCTGCAAAAATGTCAACAATTCTGTGTTTTTCTGTCAATATAGGGTGCTGTGTGTACATTAATGAGGAAAAATGAACTTAAATGATTTTTAAATGATTTTAGCAAATGGCTGCAATATAACAAAGAGTGAAAAATTTAAGGGGGTCTGAATACTTTCCATCCCCACTGTATATGGGATTGTATGATATTTTATTTTTATTTATTTATTTATGGTACTTATATAGCGCCATCAATTTACGCAGCGCTTTACATATACATTGTACATTCACATCAGTCCCTACCCTCAAGGAGCTTACAATCTAAGGTCCCTAACTCACATTCATACATACTAGGGACAATTTAGACAGGATCCAATTAACCTAACAGCATGTCTTTGGAGTGTGGGAGGAAACCGGAGTACCCGGAGGAAACCCACGCAGGCACAGGGAGAACATGCAAACTCCAGGCAGGTAGTGTTGTGGTTGGGATTCGAACCAGCGACCCTTCTTACTGCTCGGTGAGAGTGCTACCACTACACCACTGTGCCGCCCAATATCATTTTTTATTTATTTATTTATTTATTTATTTATTTTTATGGTTGAACTAGATGGACTTGTGTGTTTTTTTTCAACCTGACTATGTAACTATGTAACTATAATACCGATATTTACAGGTGTCTGACGTTTTTTACAGAGCTCAGGCTTTTGCCTGTTGTGCTATAACTTTCCAGTGTTTCTGCCTATTATGGATTAATCTTTCAGTGCTTCTATCTATGGTGCCTTAACCATTTAGTGTTTCTGCCTATTGTGCATTAGCGTTTCAGTATTTCTGCCTATTGTGACTTAACCTTTCAGGGCCCTGCAGGTAAGTATTTGGATTGTCACCACTGCTACTATCCCAGCTGGTACTTAAATATATTATTTATTATGCCTGCACTCCATCACCTCATCTGTGAGCCAGCAACCATGAGCTCCCCTAGAGACCAACCATGCTCAGTAAGGTAAGGGTCAACAGGTAGGTATGTATTGTCCTAAAAAAGAGTGCATTTTATGAACCTAATAGATTGTAAATCTTTCCGGGCCTTAATGCCAACACCATTCCTCAAGAGGCAGAGACACAACTCACTTCCTCCACTGATCATATTCAGGCATGTATGAAATTACTACAAATTCAAGGTCCTACCGTAAGAACTAGAATCACATCATAAGGATTGTCCAAACTTTGAACACTGCTGGACTTGTGGTCAGCCCACATCTCCTGAACAAAGAGGTCGAGAAAAAGTGGATGTAGTTTTACCAATCAGACTATTAGAGACCATATTAAAAAGTTATTTATGGGTATGCCTAGTCAAACAGCCACATCTGTGTCAAGTCTGCGTCTAGCTCAGAAGTAATGCTACAGGTAGTCTTTACCAGCATCTCTTTCAGGTGAAGAATCTCCACTTGAGCATTCTTTGGTGATTGGCCTTGATCTGGCCTCTAGTTAGGGCCATCAGGGAGACATTTTAGTGGCAGGAATGAGTGGAACAGCCTTCTAAAACCAGGATGCATTATCCACAATCAAAGAAATGAGTGTCACTGTTTCCTCTAATAGAGAAAGTTAGAGATCTCATTTTATACAAAGAAAGTGGAGAGAAAACCCTCTCTGTCAAACTGGTTCACCAAGATGTACCCATTCAAGGAGGATGAGTGCCATTCCTTTGTCCCTTGCATTCTTAGTTTATGTGGCAGTTATCAGAGTGGCAAGTCACGGCCTATTGATGATGCTGTTTTTTTTTTAGTGGTCCCCTTGATATGAAAATAGATTTGCAGTTGAAGAGGTTTTATACCTCTGCATGTAGTCCCTGTAAGCCTACTTTGGTACTCACAACTATTGCTAGGGCATGAGTCTCTGGTTGGAGAGGGTAGAAGCAGACCTATTGGTGGGTAATGACTGTTTCATCAGTTTTGTGGTCAGACTTTGGACAACTCTTTCAAGTCAAACTGGTGCAAAATCCCATTTGATGGGTCCTCCCTGTTAGCCAACAAGTTTGAATTAGTGATATCTAAAGTCATAGAAGGCAAGTCAAGATTAACCACTTCAATACAGGGCACTTATACATCTTCCTGCCCAGACCAATTTTCAACTTTCAGTGCTGTTGCACTTTGAATGACAATTGCGCGGTCATGCTACACTGTACCCAAGTAAAATTTTTATAATTTTGTTCCCACAAATAGAACTTTCTTTTAGTGGTATTTGATCACCTCTGAGATTATTATTTTCTGCTAAACAAGTAAAAAAAAGACAGAAAATTTTGAAAAAAAATGTTTTTATTTGTTTCTGTTACAAAACTTTGTAAATAAGTAAGTTTTCTCCTTCACTGATGGGCACTGATGGGGCTGCACTGACAGGCACTGATAAGGCGGCACTGATGGGCACCGATGAGGTGGCACTGATGAGGTGGCACTGATGGGCACTGATGATGGGCACTAATATGCGGCACTGATGGGACACTGATAGGCGGCATGGATGGGCACTGATAGGCGGCACAGATGGGCACTGATAGGTGGCACGGATGGGCACTGATAGGCGGCCCAGATGGGCACTGATAGGTGGCACGGATAGGCATGGATGGGCACTGATAGGTGGCACTGTACATTAATAAATGGTACTGATGGATGCCAGTCAGTGCCAAACAATAATGCCTGCCAATCAGTGATGCCCATTGTGGGCACTGATTGGCATCCATTGTGGGCACTGATTGGCATCCATTGTAGGCACTGTTGACATCCCTGGTGGTCTAGGGTGGTATCCCTGGTGGTCCTAGTGGCTTCCCTGGTGGTCCAGTGTAGGCATCCTCAGGGGGGCTGCACTGATAATCGATCAGCACAGACCCCCCTTTCCGGGGAGCAGCCGATCAGCTCCCCTCTACTCGCGTCTGACAGGTGCGAGTGAGGAAAAGCCGATCGCTGGCTCTTCCTGTTTACATCGTCATCAGCCGTGATTGGACACGTCAGATCACGTGGTAAAGAGTTTCTGTCAGAGACTCTTTGCCTAGATCGGTGTTGCGAAGTGTCAGACTGACACCCCGCAGCAACGATTGCCGCAATGCGTGCCCCTGGGGGCACGCAGTGGCTTGATATCCTGCTGGATGTCATATGACGTCCAGTCAGGATATTGAAACCACTTTGCTGCCGTCATTTTGCTATATGGCCGGCGGCCAGTGATTATTCACACATAATAGAGGATCCCAGTGCCAATACCAGAAAATGCACAGGAGGCAAGCAAGCAATATATTTAGGGATGATAAGTCTATTACATCTCGGGAGTGGAAAAAATCTTTTGAGGGTTCCTCCACCCTAACTTCCCCAGTAAGTGCCAGGTTGTGAGAGTTTGCACAGTTTTGGGATTTCTCCTCTCCTTCTTCTCGTCCCCACTTTGTTCTCACCAAATCTGGGCAAGACACAGTGGCACAGTGGTGTAGTGGGTAGCACTCTTGCCTAGCATTAAAAATGGTCGCTGGTTTGAATTCCAACCACAACACTACCTGCTTGGAATTTGCATGTTCTCCCTGTGCCTGCGTGTGTTTCTTCCCACACTCCAAAGACATGCTGATAGGTTAATTGGCTTCTGTCCAAAATTGGCCCTAGTATATGAATGTGAGTTGGAGACCTTGGATTGTGGGCTCCTTGAGGGTAGGGAGTGATGTGAGTGTGCGATGTATGTGTGGAGCGCTGCATAAATTGATGATGCTATATGGGTACCTTAAAAATATATAACATAAAAGATGAGCATATTAATGAGACACAATGTACAGGGATAGGGAAAATTGTAGACACGTACACACACTGACTCAGGATGGACTGGTGTCTTTATTCAACCTTAGTAACTATGTAAAAGTTCCTTAGTACCCAAAAAACTTCAGGCTCTTCATTCATATATCCAAACATTGTTGCAAAAGAATGCCATCTAAATGGTACCTGTTTAGGAAAGGTTTCTATTCTCCATTTTTTTTGTCCAGAAGTTTTGCATAGAGTCACTAATCATGCAGCAATCAAGCCAGCCAGGTGACTAGATGTTGTCTTTGATCTGGTGAATGCATGTTTACGTGTTTTTGTACATTCACACTTCACTGAAACCTCAGTCATCCAAGTAGGATTTTTGAGGCAATGGAGAAGGCAGCCCCTGCACCAAAGGATAATATTAACCCCACATTTGAGAAAATCTCTGTAGTGCTGGCTAAAGCACTCCTCCCCTACCTCCTAGTCCAAGGTTAGTAGTGGAGTAAGTAAGGGGATAAAGTGGATGAAGTAAATGTTTAGACTGACCATTTTAAGAAAAAAATAAGGTGATTTTGAAATTGACAGCAGCAACATATCTTGAAACTATTGGGACAGGGCAACAAAAAGCTGGCAAAGTAAGTGGTACTAACAAGGAAGATCTGGAAGAATATTTGGCAACCAATTAGTCTAACTGGCAACAGGTAAGTAACATGACTGGGCTTAAAAAGAGCATCTTAAAGAGCCATGGTGTCTCAGAGGCAGAGGTTCAGCAATCTGTGAAAAGCTGCATCTAAAAAGTGTCAAACAATTTTAGAATAATGTTCCGCAACATAAAATTGCAAAGATTTTAAATACATCATCAAGTACAGTACATAATATCATCAAAAGATCCAGGGAATCTGGAGAAATCTCTGTATACAAGGGACAGGGCTGAAATGCAATTTTGGATGCCCATGATCTTCAGGCCTTCAAACATTACATTAAAACAGGCATGATTATGTGATGGACATCACTGCATGGCTCAGGAATACTTCCAAAATCACTGTCTGTGAACACAGTTTTCCTTGTCATTCAAAAATGCAAGGTAAAGCTGTATCATGCAAAGAAGAAGCCATATCTGACCATGATCAAGAAAGGCCGCCTTCTTCTTTGGGCTAGAGCTTATTTAAAATGGTCTGTTGCAAAGTGGAAAACTTTGTGGTTAGGCAAATAAAAATTTTACATTCTTTTTTGGCAACCACTGCCGCATCCTCCAGACTAAAGAGGAGTGGGACCTTCTGGCTTGTTATCAGCACTCAGTTCAAAAGCCTGCATCCCCTATAGTTTGGGGGTGTCTTAGTGCATATAGAATGGACAGTTTGGGACCTCAGGTAGTGAGATTAACCATGTACTTACCTAAATTGCAAGGCAGAACCGGTCTCCCACACTTCACCAAATACTACCAGGCGGCCGAAATGGCCCAGTTAGTAAAATGCCACGCCTCCCACAAAACTCCTCTCTGGGTAGCATTGGAATCCATAGTGTGACCCCCTTTCCGTGGCCAACTTACTGTGGCTTCGCCTTTGCGACTGCAAGACAGTGAGGAACTGTCAACTTGCCATTCCTTGCGGATATGGGATAATCTTAAAACTAAATTTAGACTCCAATCTCCCCATAACCCTCTTCTATCCTATCTACGAAACCCCGCTTTTTATCCGGCATGGACACCCCCCTCCTCCTTTAGCTGATGGTCTGCAGCCAACCTAATCCCTGCCCATAAATTCACAACCCCTGACACCTTTAAGACATTCTCCACTCTAAAAAAAACATGAACGTGAAACATACGGAATCCCCGACTCCAGAATTTTCCGCTACCTCTTAAACTTAAACATTTTTTCTCTTCATGCTTACACACAGACTCCTTCTTACCCAACATGACCAACTTTGAACAGATTTGCAAGAAAGATGCCCATGCACAAGGCATAATCCTCTTTCTACTTACAACTGTTAGATCCAACACCTCACACTACTCTACACTATGTGTCAGGGTATCACCGGCACCGGACCTGGGCGTCGGCGCGCGCCTATGCGCCGGCGCGCTCCATTACACACTTCTCGGCAAGATGGTGGTGTTCCCGGGCGTCAGCGCGGCGCTAGGGCGCGCGCGGGTGCGCGGCGCTCGGGCGTGCGCGCGTGTGCACGTGCGCGCGTACGGGCGTGCGCGCGTTCGCGATAGCGCCGGTTTGGCGCCAAAGTGCACATAAAAATCCCCCTGTGCCTCTGGCACATTGCTGCTTTGTCTCAGCTTGTGATTCGTGTAAACCTGAACCTGATTGCTGTTACCTATCTGACCCGGCTTGTTTGACTACCCGTTCCTCTCCTATCCGACCCGGCTTGCCCGACTACTCTTCTGCTACCTGCCTGATACCGTTGCCAGTCCTTGCCTGCCTACCGACTCTGCCTCTGCCTGCTGTCTTTGCCTGCTTCATATCCGTGCTGACCCGGACCGTCTGACCCTGCTTGTGCCTGCTGTTGTCCTTGCTGTTGCACCTTTAGCTTCAGCTCCAGTGATCTCTGCATCTACAAGTGTTCCTGCGTGCTGTCTCCAGTGTCTACCAGATCTGCAGTCCAGCCATCCCTGTGGGATCTCTCCTCACTTCAGCTCCAGAGACTCCGCTCTACAGGCACTCCTACCCCACTGTGCTCAGGAGATCACTGTTCCCACTCCAGTGACTCCTGAACCAGCGTTGTATGAGAGGTCTTCTCCTACAAAGTCAGGCTCTACTACCAGGTACCTAACAGTACGAAGCAGCCATGTCTGAGCCTGCAGGAGATACCTCTCCACTGAAAGAGATATGCACACACCTGGCGGCCCTCACCCAAGCAGTACAAGCCCTCCAGGATAATTACAACAGACTGGAGGGACAAGTTCAGAATCTGGCAGGGTCTAACCCCCCTGCCTCTTCTTCAGCCGCTGCTCCAACACAGACTGCTTCAGGACCCGCAGTTGTGATGCTCCCGCCTGAACCACGGGTTCCCATTCCGGAAAGATTCTCTGGAGACCGGGCTAAGTTTCGGGCCTTCCGCAGTGCCTGCCAGCTCTTTTTTGCCTTACAGCCCAGAACTTTTTCACTAGAAGCCACTAAGGTTGGATTTGTAATTTCCCTTTTGCAAGGGGAGCCTCAGACCTGGGCCCATCGTCTACTTGAAGGGGACTCTGCTCTAACTCAATCCTTATCCGCCTTCTTCCAAGCCATGGCACAATTATATGAGGACCCTCAACTGACGGCCTCGGCTGAATCTGCCCTGTTCGCGCTCCAACAAGGCCGCAGACCTGCGGAGGACTATGTTACTGAATTCAGACGTTGGAGCGCGGACACACAGTGGAATGACGCGGCCTTGCGTCACCAGTTCCGCATTGGACTGTCTGAAAGCTTGAAGGACGAACTTGCTCGTGTAGGCATTCCAGATACCTTAGAGGCCTTGATCACCCTAACCATTCAAATCGATCGTCGCCTCCGAGAACGACGATCTGAACGATCAGTTCAACCCAACCGTCCGACCTGGATGACAGCCCGAGCTCCGATGCCTGCAACACGCTACTCCCCGGCTTCCAGTCCTAATTCAGTCAATACCACACCAGATACCTCTGAACCAATGCAACTGGGTGTGATGCGACCCGCTCTGTCCCCTGAAGAACGTGCCCGACGTCGGCAATTAAATCTGTGCCTTTACTGTGGTGGGAATGGGCATTTCGTCCATAATTGCCCAGTTAGAATGAGTAAGTGTCCATCTCCTATACTTAACAGTTTTTCTGCTTTATCTACCAATTCCACCCACCTTGCCATTCTTCTCTCATTACAGCTTCAAGAAAGGACACTCCAAGTCAACGCAATTATTGACTCCGGGGCATGCAGCTGCTTTATAGACTTAAACTTTGCTAAACAGCATAACATCCCTTTGCAGACCAAGACCCATGGACTTTCTGTCTTTCTTGCCGATGGCTCCCGTATCAGATCTGGACAAGTGACACAAGAGACTCAGCCATTATCCACTACAATTGACTCTCTGCATAAGGAATTGCTGATCCTGGATGCCATTTCCTCCCCTATGTTCCCCATTATCCTGGGCATCCCCTGGCTACGGGCTCACAACCCACACATCCATTGGGCCTCTGGAGAAGTGAAATTCCTGTCATCTTACTGCCAGGAACACTGTTTGGCAGAAGACCTGGATTCCCAAGCTACCTTGCTTTGCCTGGACTCCGACCAGAAAAATTGTCAGGCCATTCCCAAACATTATCATGACTACATTGACGTCTTTAGCAAGAAGGGGGCAGATTCTCTTCCACCTCATCGCCCCTACGATTGCCCCATCGAATTGCTGCCAGGATCCGAAATTCCCTTCGGACGCATCTTCCCTCTATCCGAGAAAGAACAAGAAGTGCTGAAGTCTTACATAGATGAAAACTTGGCCAAGGGATTCATTCGCCATTCCACCTCCCCAGCAGGTGCGGGAATATTCTTTGTTGCTAAAAAAGACAAATCTCTCCGCCCGTGTATTGACTACCGAGAACTGAATAAGATCACGGTTAAGAATCGGTATCCCCTACCTTTGATACCCGAACTGTTTCAGAAATTAAGGACTGCCGTCATTTTCACCAAGCTTGATCTAAGAGGGGCCTATAATCTGATCCGCATTCGGGCTGGGCATGAGTGGAAAACAGCTTTTCGGACCCGATTCGGGCATTACGAATATTTAGTCATGCCTTTTGGACTCTGCAATGCCCCTGCGACTTTCCAACACCTGATTAATGATGTGCTTAGAGACTTCCTAGACCTGTTTGTGATTGCATATCTAGATGATATTTTGATCTTTTCAGAATCCCTGGATCTCCATCGAAAACATGTTTGCCAAGTGTTGGGTCGTCTCCGCTTACACAGACTTTATGCAAAAGCGGAGAAATGCGAGTTTGAGCAAGAAAGCATTCAGTTCTTGGGCTTGATAATCTCCTCAACTGGCATCAGGATGGATCCACAGAAGGTTTCTGCTGTTCTGGACTGGCCGGTACCCCTAGACAAGAAGGGGGTTCAACGATTCATCGGGTTCGCAAATTTCTACAGAAAATTCATCAGGGGTTTTTCTGCAATAATCGCACCAATCACACAACTAACCAAACAGAATACCCGTTTTTCCTGGAATCACCTAGCCCAAGAGGCTTTTGAGAATCTCAAGAGACTTTTCACTTCAGCACCTATCCTCAGTCACCCTGAACCATCCTTGCCATTTATTTTGGAAGTGGACGCTTCTGAAATAGCGGTCGGTGCGATACTCTCTCAACGAAGGGGCAGTAAAAACGATATGCATCCTGTAGGGTTTTTCTCCCGAAAACTTTCCTCCGCAGAGAGGAACTATGATGTTGGAGACCGGGAACTCCTTGCCATCAAAACTGCATTAGAAGAGTGGAGGTACCTGCTGGAGGGAGCTATGCATCCGGTACTAATTTATACTGATCACAAAAACCTAGAATATTTACGATCTGCTAAAAGGCTAAGACCCCGACAAGCCCGCTGGGCGCTGTTTTTCTCACGCTTTTCCTTCCACATTACTTATCGGCCAGGTTCAAAAAATGTCAAACCAGACGCATTATCACGTATGCATGACAACCCAAAAGACTCGTCTGCTCCGGATACCATTTTACCTGCAAACAATTTTCTGCTCATACAAACTGATCTCCTCTCCCAGATCAAGGAAGCATCCTCTGAATCAGCCAGACCCACAGGGATTACCTTAAGTAACAAGGACGGATTGTTTTGGAAAGGGAGTCAAATCTTTGTTCCAGAGGAGGTTCGGGTCAAGGTCTTAGCACTTCTTCACGATCACCCACTGGCAGGTCACTTTGGGGTTCGTAAAACCTTGGAACTGGTACAACGTACCTTCTGGTGGCCCAACTTAAAGGACTTTTGCGAGAAGTATGTTAGCTCCTGTCCTATCTGTACCCAGAATAAAACTTCCAGGAGTCGAGCTTGGGGCCTGTTAAAACCCTTACCAGTACCCGATAGGCCTTGGAAAATGATATCCATGGACTTTATTGTAGAGCTTCCATGTTCTGAGGGGTGTTCTGCTATTTTTGTGGTAGTTGACCGTTTTACCAAAATGGCCCATTTTCTTCCATTAAAAGGAACTCCATCAGCTATTGAAACAGCTCACATCTTCATCAAGGAGATTATCAGACTCCACGGAATCCCCGTAAACATAACCTCTGACAGAGGGGTACAATTTACCTCACGCTTCTGGAGAGCCCTGTGTGAGTCCTTAAAGATCAAGTTGGCTTTGTCATCGGCCTATCACCCTCAGACCAACGGTCAGACAGAGAGGACCAATCAGACTCTTGAACAGTATATCAGATGTTTTACTTCCTTTTCACAAGATGATTGGGTATCCTTACTGCCATTGGCAGAATTTGCCTACAATAACGCCAAGCACTCAGCCACCGGTCAATCTCCCTTTTTCGCTAATTATGGTTTCCATCTAACCTTTTTACCCGATTTCCTTCCAGAGTCCTCAGTTCCAGCAGTACAGAGTACGGTAGACTTCATCAATCATAACAACCAGATGTTGCAGGAAGCAATATCCAAGGCTCAGGCGGACAGCAAGAGGATCTTTGACCAAAGGAGAAGAGGGGAATTGAAGCTTCAACCGGGCGATCAGGTATGGCTTTCTACAAATAATATCAAACTAGCTTGTCCCTCTAAGAAGTTGGCACCTAGGTTTATGGGACCTTTTCCGGTTAGAAGGAAAATTAATGAAGTTTCGTATGAACTGACTCTGCCTGACTCTCTTAAAATTCATCCCGTGTTTCATGTGTCTTTGCTCAAACCTGCTGTACCTGATCCCTTTCCTGGTAGAGGAACTAGACCTCCTGAACCCATTGTGATTGATGGTAACGAGGAATTTGAAGTCGAGGCTATCCTCGATTGCAGGAGAAGACAAGGGCAGATCCAGTTCCTGATCAAATGGAAGGGCTACGGCCCAGAAAATAATTCATGGGAACCTGATAGTAACGTGCATGCTAGGCGCTTAGTTCAAGCCTATTTTGCCAACCATCCTGAAAAAAGGCTTTTGGGCACCCGGAGGTTGCCCCTTGGGGGGGGGCAATGTCAGGGTATCACCGGCACCGGACCTGGGCGTCGGCGCGCGCCTATGCGCCGGCGCGCTCCATTACACACTTCTCGGCAAGATGGTGGTGTTCCCGGGCGTCAGCGCGGCGCTAGGGCGCGCGCGGGTGCGCGGCGCTCGGGCGTGCGCGCGTGTGCACGTGCGCGCGTACGGGCGTGCGCGCGTTCGCGATAGCGCCGGTTTGGCGCCAAAGTGCACATAAAAATCCCCCTGTGCCTCTGGCACATTGCTGCTTCGTCTCAGCTTGTGATTCGTGTAAACCTGAACCTGATTGCTGTTACCTATCTGACCCGGCTTGTTTGACTACCCGTTCCTCTCCTATCCGACCCGGCTTGCCCGACTACTCTTCTGCTACCTGCCTGATACCGTTGCCAGTCCTTGCCTGCCTACCGACTCTGCCTCTGCCTGCTGTCTTTGCCTGCTTCATATCCGTGCTGACCCGGACCGTCTGACCCTGCTTGTGCCTGCTGTTGTCCTTGCTGTTGCACCTTTAGCTTCAGCTCCAGTGATCTCTGCATCTACAAGTGTTCCTGCGTGCTGTCTCCAGTGTCTACCAGATCTGCAGTCCAGCCATCCCTGTGGGATCTCTCCTCACTTCAGCTCCAGAGACTCCGCTCTACAGGCACTCCTACCCCACTGTGCTCAGGAGATCACTGTTCCCACTCCAGTGACTCCTGAACCAGCGTTGTATGAGAGGTCTTCTCCTACAAAGTCAGGCTCTACTACCAGGTACCTAACACTATGTAAACAAATGGGAATCCGATTTGGGCCTCCAATTGGATGCTACTGACTGGTCCAACATTTGGGCTGCCACAAAATGTTGTAGCCTCTGAAACGAATTACAAAGTATTGATGCACTGGTACCTGGTCCCTTCCTGGGTTGCCAAATATTTTCTGTCCTACTCTCCTGCTTGTTTCTGGGGTTGTCCAGACAACGGCACGCACCTCCATATCTGGGCCCGCTAACCCAAAACACTCTGGGCTGACATTTTCCATAGTCTTTCCACCCCTATTGGTAACACTTTAGCCCGACCCAGCCATAGCTCTACTCAATAAGAAACCTCCTGATGTAACCTATCTCCAATTCAAACTACTCTTGCAGGTTATGACTGCTGCTAAGCAAACCATTGCAAAAGACTGGAAAACCCCCCACCTGACTGTCTTGGAAACAAAGAATAGAGTTGCCAGAGCCATGATTCATGTCAAAACAGAAGCAGTTCTCCTAGACAGGGTCAAAAAGTTTGAACACCTTTGGAAACCCTGGGTCGACCATTACCTTCCTCCTGACTTCGATAAAGTTTTACTGCTACCTTGAATAACCTTATTTATCAGTTTGTTTACCCATAGAGACCAGACTCCAATCTCCTCCCCACTCCTCCCAGTGAACTCCCTCCTTGTCCTTCACCTCCATCTCCTGAGCTACCTTCCCCCTCTTTCTCAACTTCCCCTTCTCTTCTTCCTTTCGCTTCTCTTCCTTTCTTTCTTTTCCCTTCACTTTTCAGCTCCTCCCTTATGGATGTAAACCTTTCAGCTCTAACCAATCTATCTGCCCATCATGCTGAGGCTGGACATTCCCCTCTAACTGCAACCCCCCTAAGTTAAGACCTAAAAATGCTCTCAATGTTTATCAAGCAATTTAACCTTTATCCATTTGAAAGACTCTTAGACACCTGTTTGTGAACCTTGGGGCAACTCCATCTGGAGCCCTCGGTAACTAACCTTTATTCATAGAAATCAAATCGGTTCCTGGACTTTACTTAGCAATAATCTCGTAAACACCCCCAAACTAACCCACACCGTGTAGTCTTACAATGTCTTTTTATGGCTTTCTGTTATTTTTTTATATGTTTTGCTACAAAGGGCTGGCACCCTACCTCTGCATTGCATTATTTTACCACTATTGCCTCCCGTTATCCTGTTATCCTGGGGGGAGATTTCTTTCTGATGCATCCGGTTGTGATTTATTGTTATTTCCTTCAATAAAAAATTTGAACAAGAATGGACAGCTTGCACATCCTCCAAAAAGGTCATTTATACCTCTCTGGGGCTTGGAAGTAGTGCCAGACATGCTCTTTCATCTGCTTTTCCTTTTGTGCCGTCATCCTCAGTATGGACAGTAAACTTAACAACAGTTACTTCAGGATGGAGGGTGGGTATTGAATATCCAAGTCTTGGGCTGTAATCCACCATACTGCTTCCATTTCTCAGACATGGTAGTCCCAAGGACCCTTCCTCCTCATCATCCAAAGCTGTACAAACCTTTTCATCCAAATCAGGACATTACCCTGCCAACATTCCAGAATAAAGTTACTGATTCCCCTTATGCATTAGATGTTGGCAATATGTTGAAAGAATATATTGAGGTGACCTCTTAGTGGTGGAAGTCAGAAATTTTTTTCACCATTCACTGAGACGATTGCAGGGCTTTTCTGTCAAAGAGGATAGATCTGCTTATTAGTCTCAAGGCTCACTCCATTTTGTCCTCATGAGTGGAGTTCAGATGTGTATCTCCTGATATAATCTGCAGAGTAGACATGTGCATTCGTTTTCGTCCGAATGCATTTTCCTCCGAATTTCAGGTATTTTTGTTATCGTTTTAACAAACGATAATGACACTGCAGAATGCGAAAACCGAAAGATCCAACATAAACAAATGCTTTATTTTCGTTTTCGTTGTGACAACAGTTTGATATAGATAGGAGATTCGACATGACGCTGACAATAACAATCTGTGTCTAACGAACCTGTGGTCGAATGTGCCTAACCTTAACTCTATTAGTCCAAGATTATTCTACATAGAGAGAAAAGATTCGACATAGAGAGAAAAGATTTGACATAGAGAGAAAAGATCGCTGTTGGAATTGGGTGGGGGAAGTAAAATAAAAATAATGATGATGATGAATGTTATTGGCCGATTGTAACCAAAGAGGAGGGGCAGTAAAATAACTAGAACTAAGTACACACGTACAGCCAACTTACTTTCACTTACGATTTGCTAGCAGAGAGAGACACACACTGAATCATTTCAGAAGACAGTCAATCTTAGCTGGTCCGTTTGTCAGAGAACTTTAATTATTTAGCAATTAAGCATAAGCACAGCAGCAGAACAATAGTGAAGCAAGCTACAGTTCAACTTAACTTTTTCATAATAATCTGCTGCTATTGTGTTAGTGTTGTGAACTCGATAGTGATACTAGTGTTGCTAGTGTTGTGATAGCCTCAGAGGCTGCCTGTGTTATAGATTCTATATTATAATGCCATATCAATATCTGACACAACGTCGGATGCCACGCCCGCCATTGCACTTGGAGATTGAGAAACGAATGTGAAAGTTGGCTCACTGTTGGGGTAGAGTAGACCATTCAACATGAACAACGAAGATTCAACAAAGCAACGAAAAACATACAAACATCGAATCTTTGGCTTATGGTGTCTGTCGAAAGTTCTAAGAAGATTTGATGGAGCAGCTAAACTGTACGATGTTGCAATCATACATTTCCGATCAAATGCATCCGCCCATAAGCTATACAGCTAGCTTGTAGGCGGAAAATTTGACCGGAAATATACATGTACAGTTTAGCTGCTCCGTTGAATCTTCTTTTAACATTCGACAGACACCATTACCCTTCAATGACAGATTCAACCTTAATTAATTTGGATTTTCGGACGAATGCAATTTTTAATGAAAAACAAAATAATACAAATTAATTTCGGGAGTAACTAAATACATTTATTTTTCGGACGAAAACGAAATTCCGAAAAGAAATATTTAAGTGTGCACATGTCTACTGCAAAGTAGTAACCTGGTTTATGTGAGGGATGTTTTCAGCCCATAACAAAGTCAATCTAGAAGCAATGACAACAATGGAGTTATGTTGTTCTGTTCTGAATAAATCTAATGATTTTTCCAATGGTGAAAATGTATTTATTTATTGCAGGTACTTACTGTATATAGCACCGCCAATTTACGCAACACTTTACATATATATTGCACATTCACATCAGTTCTTGCCCTCAAGGAGCTTACAATCTAAGGTCCCTAATTCACATTCATTCACATACTAGGGCCATTTTACACATTACCCAATTAACCTACCAGCATGTGTTTGGAGGGTTTGAGAAAACCACACAAGCACAGGGAGAACATCCAAACTCCAGGAAGATAGCATCATGGTTGGGATTCAAACCGGCCACCCTAGTGCTGCTAGGCAGAAGTGCTATCCACCTAGCCACTGCACTGTCCAATGATTTCAGCCTTCCTTTGTTTGGATATACAATTTTCCATTTTTCTTTTCTAACTAACAGGCATGAAAGCTCCTTTAAAACCTTCAGCTAAATAGATGGTTATGAAGAAAGAAAACTTTCTATAGATATTTACCATGCTCTGATTTTCAATTAGCATAGTGACCGAGTGTGGTACATTTCTGTAATTTCTTCAGGGAGCTATTCTGTGCCCTCAAAGCATCTTCTATATCACTTATAAATCCATGAATATGAACTCTCTAATCACATTCAGTTTAACATCATAAAAGTAGGGGTTAAATTACAGCATAATGCATAACACTAAGAGAAAATAACCTCCAGAACTTAAGCTTACTGCTGAGATATATGAACTTTGACTTTACTTATTTACCAAGCCCTTTGGGATTAGGATGAATAGAAATATAACTATCTAGGCAACAAAGTGAATTATAACACTTAACTAACTATTATTGCAGTATTCTTTAAATGAAACAGTTTTAGAAAAAAAGTATTCATTTATAAAAGGGCTATTATTTATCATGCCCTCTAACACAGGTGACTCAGTAATGATATATATGCAACAAGCTGTCTCCTTCCCAGCCATGTGTTTTCCTTGTCATAAAAGTAATTCATTGTATTTTTGGCTTTTTAAATTAGAATTCAGTGTAGTCACACATAAGCTAACCAGCTGAAGTCAGATAAAGAAAACAATATGCTCTTAACCTATGCTGTTCAGCCACAAACATATGAAGTGATACTAATACAAAAAGGCCATAGGGTATTTCCTTTTCATTCTTTTGGAAGCATATTTAATACATATTTTATTTATTAGAGCACATGCAGAGACATACATAACAACAAGGATACAGTACTATATTACTATACATCTGACATATTGGGCATGCTTAGCTAAAATAGAGCTCATGCTGCCTGTAAGGTTATGCAGTAATCACTCTCCCTCACTGGCAAAATGATACTTCCTCAACATCTTTGTACATGCATGCCTAGATTCCCAAATCGTAACTAATATAGGTAATCGATCAACAAAGAAATATATTAAATACCAGTAATTCTTTTTGAATATTTTCGAGCGCAAGATTTCAGTGAAAAGTGTACAGTTAGAAATATGCTTATAGCATTTCTAGAATATTACATAAAAAATGAAAAGATATATTTAAAATAAATGTTTTTGAAATTATTGTTTAAATAATATAACATAATTGTATGAACTGCTAAACAAACACACTTAGGTACCAAATACATGGAGAGCACACACATAGAGACCAAAGAGAAGTAGAAGTTTATGTATTTGGGAAAGTAGTATGGCCAAAAGGTTATAGGAGTACTAGCAGATACATGATTGGATCACTGATATTAAAGGGATTGTAAAGGCACAATTTTTTTTTCATTAAAATAAGAAACATGTCATACTTACCTGCTCTGTGCAATGGTTTTTCCCCAACCCTTCTCTTCTCAGGTCCCCCGCCAGAGCTCCTGGCTTCTACCACCCCCCCCCCACCCCCACACACACCACCACCGCCGCCGCTGCGTGCCCTCGTTGCAAGCAGCTTGATGTGAGGGCACTCCTGGATGCTCACTCCAGAATGGGGGCTGGGCCCCACCCCCCACTATCTGCTCACTGGCTGTGACTGACAGGAGCAGGAGCCAATGGCTGTGTCTGATGCAGCGAGGAGAGAGAGAGCTGAGAGATCTTAGGCTCTTGTGCACATTGCTGGATCGAGATCAAGCTCAGGTAAGTATATAAAGATGGGGGGAGTTTGGGGGGAAGGTGCTTGCAGAACATTTTTAACCTTAATGCATACAATGCATTAAGGTAAAAAAAAAACCTTCTGCCTTTAGAACAACTTTCACACTTGCAGTGACAGTTGCAATAGCAATTGCAGTAACAGATATGATTTGTACTTCACTCTGACACAGTACAGCCCCTGGCAGTATACTGGTGCAAGCAAGTTATCCCTAAATTGTACTAGCATGTCACAAAACATCAACACAGGTATGCAAGGCAAGGCCTACAATATCCAGGGTGGCATCTGATGGAGAGGTGGTTGACTAGCAGAATTGCCAGGCTCAGCTAGTTGTTCTCTGAGACCATAAGAAGGTGACTTGAGGGGTGTATCTCTATGCTTTCCCTCTTCCTGAAGGAATCTTTCTCTAATGCTATATCCCTCTCCAAGGGGAGTACATGCCCCTATCCTGTGCACTCACAGAATTCATGCCAAACCTTGCAGGACACTGGTATTTATTAGTACTGCCCCACCTAAGATAGCCACTGAAGGTCACCGGGCAATGCAGCATCCAATCAGACAGCTGCTCTCCCTGAGATACTTACAGGGTCTGTAGAGGAACTATGTTCCTATAAGCCTCCACTCCATCTGTATACTGTCACAGCACCACCTACTGGATGGAGGGTAAACTGCACCTGCCTACAAGTGTATCTGACTTTTACCAAACATTCACTGCAGGTGAATCCTTCTGGTGCTTGTGGTTTAAAAGACAATGATCAATTCAACACCAGTAAATGCTTAGTGAAATGCTTAGTGAAAGTCATATACGCTAAATATGCCTCATAAAATCCTATTTTAACCTCTTCAAGTCTGGACACTTTCACCCCCTTCTAGTCCTGGCCATTTTTCAATCTTCAACACTGTCATACTGCGATAGACAATTACTCAGTCATGCAACACTGTACCCAAATTTAATTTTAAGCATTGAGACAGATTGAGCAATCTTTTAGTGGTATTTCATCACCACTGTTTGTTTTTTTGTTTTTTGTTTTTGCTGTATGATCTATATATATATAAGTTTTGCAAATAAATAATCTTTCTTCATAAATTTGGGGCAACATGTATTCTGCTACATTTCTTTGGTAAAAAAAAAAACCCAAATCAGTACATATAATTTAGCCTGTGTGAAAGTTATAGAGTCCTCAAACTATGGTATATATATCTTTGAAAATTGATCAATCCTGATGTACTGACTATATCTGTCTAAAATGCCAGGACAGTATGAATACCCTGCCCCTTTCCTGACCGGCCAGGCTGCATGCCTGGTTAAGGGTCTGGTATGGATTGTGGGGGTGACCCTACATCACTTTTTTTTTCATTGTGGAGTAGGGTTCCCGAAGGGCCTGGTATTAACTTGGGGGGATCTCCAAGCTGTTTTTTTTTTTTTTATTTTATGTAGCGGGTGTCTCACTCTATAACTCGCAATCCCACCAAGCTCGTCGGAACGATTTACATAGGCTTTCCAGCTTGAGTTAGGGAGAGCTGCCTGCTAGCAATTGTAAGGGGGATTTTTCACCCCCCCCCCCGCCTTCCTGTTTTCACTGACTGAGTTAAAGCAGAGTTCCACACATTTTTTAGTTTATTAAAAGTCAGCAGCTACAAAAAGTGTAGCTGCTGACTTTTAATAAACAGACAATCACCTGTCCCACAGTCCAGTGATGTGGCCACCCAGAGCCTCGCTCCACTCCCCCTGTTCTCCGCTGGCACCGTCATAGCCACTATGGGCACCAGGCCGTTACAGCTTTCGGCTTCATGGCCGGGCACAAGTTGGCTGACTGCTGGAAGTCACAGCCTTATGTCATTTGCAAACAGCTGCCAGGAATCCCAGTGTATCAAATCTGGCCAGAAGGGAGCACAGGCCCACTGAAGACTTGGCACCTCAACCATCTGTTGCCTCTGTCGGAAGCAGTTCATGTGCCCACACAGCCAGATTCACAGTCCACATCCATAGCCTCTTAGAGATCCAGACTGGTGACTAGGTCTCAGTCTTTGCCTCTTGCTGAAGAGGATGAGAATAGCGAGAATGAAGAGATGGGAATGGATTGGCTGTGGCCATCCCAAATGCCAGGGCCTGCCACCCCCCCCTTCGTCTCCTCCCAAGGTGACAGACATTGGGATTCTCAGACCAGAGGCTCCTGAGTTTGTTCCTCAAAGTCCCCCTTCTGAAAGGTTGAAAGAACCTGAAGACTTCCTATCCTTCATTGAAGAGGAAGCTGAGGCTGATATGCAGGAAGAAGAAAAAGCTATGGATGAAGCAGAGACCAGTGTGCCTGTAACTCCTGAGCCTAAAGAACAGAGAGAGCGAAGAGTTATTCATCCACCTAAGAGACTGACATATGATACTCTGGGTGAAAGCTCTGAGGAAGCTGTTTTCACTTCAAAAAGGACTCTTGAAGTGCCTGCTTCTTCCACCAAACATTTAGTGGAGGACAACCCCAACTCACCCCTTGGCACATCTAGCTGGGCCATTCAAATTCAGATGGCTTGTAGGCAGGACAACCTCCCTTCCTATGCTCATTGGTGGGAGGTTCCTTTGCCAGGTTCTTATGCAAATACAAGCTGTTTGTTTTCCAGCCTGTTTCTCTCTGCATGTATTCATGTACCAGGTCAAGGACTGTTACTTCCTTTGGGGACCAAAGGTTCTTTGGTGGGGGGCGTGTGTAGCGAGTGTCTCACTCTAGAACCCACAATCCCACCAAGCTGGCCGGAACAATGTACACAAGCTTTCCAGCTTGAGTTAGGGAGAGCTGCCTGCTAGCAGTTGTAAGGGGGATTTTCACCCCCCCTTCTTCCTGTTTTTACTGACTGAGTTAATGTAATATGAGCTGACACACACAGAGCTCTGCATTCAGTGGCATCTACTGTGCACCTATTGGGCAGAAGAGGAAAACCAATTAAGAACACAGTTACAACAGCCAATGGAAGAGATTTACTGAACTGCAGGGAGAGCTGCAATGGATTCTGGGACATGCAGTTCCCACACAAAATTGCCCCATAGACTGGTATACAGGGAAAAATACAAATCCCAAGAGGCTTTGCTGACAGGAAAGTAAAAGACTTAATTTTGTGTCCTGAGGTAAAGTTCAGTCAGCCTTGAGGGAAGGAAGAGACCAGACCTGAGGGAGAGATGCTGTCTCTCGGATGATCTCTGTCAGAAACCACAAATCAGACCAATACAGAAGCACAGTTAAATCATACTTGTTTAATAATAAAAGTAAATAGAACAAAAGTAGTCAAAACATAGACAAAGTTTGGTAACTGGAACAGATAGTCAGAAAAGACAGAAAGTCAGAAAGCCAGGAATCAGCGTAGTGGAGCCAAAAGGAATGTCAGCCAAGCAAGTCTTTAACAGGAGTGCAGGAGAAAGTCTCTGTGACGTTGACCAAGGGGAAGGCAGAGATCATCTGGGCTGCACGGCTTAAGTAAGCACGACTGACGAGCAGGATATCATCAACAGGTGTGTCAATATGGAGAGATAGGAGCTGGCAATTAGCCGATAGCTGAACAACCAGCTCAGAGAGGGAAGGGCTGAGCCCAGCCCTGACAGTATACCCCCCTCCCCCTCAGGGGACCACCAGGCTTGAAGGGAAAATGTCAATGGAAATCATGGAGGAGGACAGGGGCATGTACATCCAAGGATGAGACCCAAGAGCTTTCCTCTGGACTGTTCCCTTTCCAATGCACCAGGTACTGTATGCCCCCATGGAACCTACAGGAGTCAACAATGGACTGTACTTCATATTCCTCATGGTTCTATACCTGTACAGGGTGAGGATGTGTCACCGAGGTGGTAAAGTGGTTGCAGACCAAAGGTTTTAATAAGGAGACATGAAATACATTTGAGATACGCATATTAGAAGGAAGGTCTAACGCGTAAGCCACTGGGTTAATCCTGCGGAGAATACGGAAAGGCCCAATAAACCGAGGTGCAAACTTCAGAGACGGAACACAAAGTCGGAGTTTGCGAGATGACAGCCAGACCCTGTCCCCAGCCTGGTAGGAAGATGTAGGCAGGTGTCTGCGGTCAGCACTGAGTCTGTACCTATCATTAGCATGTCACAAAGCCTCCTAGACTTGTGCCCAAGTGGAACGAAGACCACGGAGATGCTCCACTAATGCAGGAATACTCTGTGGAACAAATGAGTCAGGCAACATGGAAGGTTGGAAACCATAGTTCTCCTTAAACAGGGACCATCGGGAAGCAGAATTCAAGGCACTATTGTGAGCAAACTCCGCCCATGGTAAGAGGTCTGACCAGTTGTTATGATGGTCAGGAATATAGCAATATAGGAATTGCTCCAATGACTGATTGGCTCATTCTGTGGCCCCATTAAACTGCGGGTGATACGCAGAGGAGAAAGCAGGCTGAATTCCCAACTGTGCACAAAAGGCTCGCTAGTACCGGGATCTCCTGAGCAAAAATGGAAGCCAGTTCCTTAGAAGTTGGCAACTTTTTAAGTGGAATACAATGAGACATTTTTGAGAACCGGTCAACCACCATAAGGATAACTGTGGTGCCCTGGGAGTTGGGTAACTCCACAATGAAATCCATAGACAGGTGGGTCCAGGGCCTCTCTCCATTGGGTATGGGTTGTAGGAGGCCCACTGGAAGGTGTCATGGAGTCTTACTCTGAGCACACACGGAACAGGCAGCTACGAAGGCGATTACATTAGCATGTAGAGTAGGCCACCAGAATTGTTGGGAAATGGCCCAAAAGAGTTGATTCTTCCCAGGGTGGCCAGCAGCCTTGGGATAATGGTAAGTCTGGGACACGGCAATATGGAGACTCTCTGGGACAAAGAACAAGGTTTCTCAGGAGGAGCATGGACCTGAGTGGCAAGAATTTTGTCACCCAAAGGAGAAGTGAGACTGGTGCGAACCATAGCCAGAATATGATCAGGAGGAATCACAGTAACCGGAACCAACTCCATCTTGGAAGTGCAGGAAAATTGTTGTGACAAAGCATCAGCCCTTACATTCTTAGTACCGGGTAAGAATGAGACAATGTAATTAAAACTTGACAAGAAAAGAGCCCATCGCGCCCTTCTGGAAGAGAGACGTTTAGCCTCAGACAAGAATGTGATATTCTTATGGTCAGTAAGAATGAGAACTGGCACAGTGGTACCTTCGAGGAGATGTCTCCATTCTTTCACAGCTAAAATGATCGCTAACAGCTCTCTGTCCCCAATCTCGTAATTGCATTCCGCAGGTGACAATTTCTTGGAAAAGTAGCCACAAGGATGCATAGCGCTCTCAGAGGTAGGACGTTGAGACAGAAGGGCACCAACTCCAGTCTCAGAAACATCAACCTCAAGGATAAAAGGTAACGTAGGACCAGGATGTGCCAACACAGAAACAAAGGCAGCCTTGAGACTCTCAAAGGCCTTAACCACTTCAATACCAGGCACTTAGACACCTTCCCACCCAGCCCAATTTTCAGCTTTCAGCGCTGTTGCAATTTGAATGACAATTGCGCGGTCATGCTACACTGTACCCAAACAAATTTTTTATCATTTTGTTCCCACAAATAGAGCTTTCTTTTGGCGGTATTTGATCACCTTTGCGGTTTTTATTTTTTGCGCAACAAATAAAAAAAGACCGAAAATTTTGAAAAAAAACACGTTTTTCTTTGTTTCTGTTAAAACTTTTTGTAAATAAGTACGTTTTCTTCTTCAATGACGGGCACTGATATGGCTGCACTGACGGGCACTGATACGGCGGCACTGATGGGCACCGATGAGGTGGCACCGATGAGGTGGCAGTGATGAGGTGGCACTGCCGGGCACTGATGATGGGCACTGATAGGCGGCACTGATGGGCACTGATAGGTGGCACTGATGGGCACTGATAGGTGGCACTGGTATGCGGCACTGATGGGCACTCATAGGTGGCACGGATGGGCACTTATAGGCGGCACTGATGGGCACTCATAGGTGGCATTGATGGGCACTCGTAGCTGACATTGATGGTTACTTATGGGTGGCACTGATAGTTGGCACAGATGGGCACGGATGGGCACTGATAGATGGGCACTGATGGCCATGGATGGGCACTGACAGGTGGCATGAATGGACACTGATGGGTGGCACTGATGGCATTACTTGTTTGCAGTGATGCCCCTAAGGGTGGCATTGCTGGGCATCACTGCAACATAATTGTGCCAATCAGTGCCCATTTGTGGGCACTGATTGGCACAGATTTGGCACACTGGGCACATGTGGATGGCCATGGGGTACATACCTGGCCATCCACATGTTGCCCCTTCCCTGGTGGTCCTAGTGGCGATCCCTGGTGGTCCAGTGTGGTGATCTGCGGGGGGGCTGCGCTGATAAACAATCAGCGCAGACCCCCCCTGCCAGGAGAGCCGCCGATCGGCTCTCCTCTACTTGCGTCTGTCAGACGCGAGTGAGGAAGAGCCGATCAACAGGGGCGCGCTGCGGCATGTTATCCTGCTGGACGTCATATGACGTCCAGTCAGGATAACAGAACCACTTCCCAGACGTCAATCCGCTATAGGGCGGGCGGGAAGTGGTTAATGGACTCCAGAGACCAACTCTGTGGGTTACCGTCCTTTCTGGTCATATCAGTCAGGGGCTTGACCAGAGATGAGAAGTTATGAATAAACTTCCGATAATAGTTGGAAAAGCCAAGAAAATGCTGCTGAGGACGTAAACCCACAGGCCGAGGCCACTGTAGGACTGCTGAAAGTTTCTCTGGGTCCATCGAAAAACCAGCAGTGGAAATGGCATAACCCAGGAATTTAACCTGTTCACGATGGAATTTGCACTTCTCCAATTTAGAGTAGAGATTGTTCTCTCTTAGTTTCTGAAGCACACAGCAGACATCTGTGTGGTGGCTCTCCAGGGACTTGGAAAATATGAGGATATCATCGAGGTAAACCACCACACATAACTGCAACAAATCTCGGAGGATATTGTTAATAAATTCCTGGAAAACTGCCGGAGTGTTACAAAGGCCAAATGGCATTACGATGTACTCATAATGGCCTGTTCTGGTATTAAACGCAGTTTTCCACTCGTCGCCCTCCTTAATCCTCACGAGATTGTATGCCTCTTTCAAATCAAGCTTCGTGAAAACCATTGTTCCCTTGAGGCGGTCAAATAACTCTGTAATCAATGGAATTGGATAAGCATTCTTAATCGTGAAACGATTGAGACCCCTATAATCAATACAAGGTCTCAGTTCACCACTCTTTTTCTTCACAAAGAAGAAACCAACACCAGCAGGAGACGAGGATTTGTGAATGAAACCTCGAGAAAGTGCATCTGCAAAATACTCCTCCATGGCCCTATCCTCCAAGACCTACAAAGGGTAAACCTGGCCACAAGGGGGTATGGCACCAGGTTGAAGGTCAATTGCGCAATCATATGACCAGTGTGGAGGTAAACTATCGGCTTGATCTTTGTCAAAGACATCACTAAAATCGCTGTACTCCTCCGGCAGGGAGGAGAGTGAAGAGGTGCACAGGCCCTTGGCTACCTTCTGGAAACATGTCTTACTGCATTGTGGTGACCAGGAGAGAACCACAGCACAGAGCCAATCAAAAGAGGGGTTGTGCCTCTGTAACCAAGGATAACCAATAACCAGCGGAACCTTAGGTCAGGAAATAACTTGTAATAGGATAATCTCATGGTGAAGAGCCCCTACGGCCAAGGACAACTGAACAGTCTCATGAGTGACATGGGCAGGCTGTAGAGGTCTCCCATCAAGAGCCTCAATGGCAAGTTAAGTGTCATGCAGCTGCAGCGGAATCGAGTGCTTCAATACAAAGGCAGCATCAATGCACAGGCCTGCAGCCCCATTCGATTAGAGCCTGTATCTCGACGGACGACTCAGCCCAAGAAAGGGTAACCGGAACCAGGGGCTTATCATTCTGGATAACTGGGGATGAAACAACGCCACTTAAGGTCTGTCCATGACAGGACCTCAAGGTTCGGGCGTTCCCTGGAGGGGTAGGACAATACCTCAAAAAGTGACCTGCCTGGCCACAATAAAGACACAATCTCCCCTCCTCCTAAGGGCTCTCTCATCCGCAGAGAGACGTGTGAAGCCCAAGTGCGTGGGTTCACCTTCACTGACAGACTCGGTACTAGGAGGCATGGGAGGTGAGGGAGGAAGGGGGGGACTGCAAAGCTCGGAGCCTGTCATGAACTGGTGCGACCAGAACTGTGTGAACCGATACAGAGTGAACCAAACACGTGTAAAGTGAAAAGTAATATAATTTATTATAAGAAAAGTAAATAAATAAAAGTAAATGCACCTCTGATATGACAAACAGTGATTAAACAGCAACCAACCCCAGTGACACACAACAAGTAACTGCCTAAACCAAAAGTATATACAGGTATAAGATGTAATTGTAATTGTAAACAAACCAGGGTCATTCACGGGAGATCAAGCAGATTGGGCTGGGAACAAGACAGGACAGGGAGAGGGTAACAGGAGACAGAGGGAACAAGCGGAAGGGATCAGGCTGCAGGGCAGGGGTTCAGGAACGGATACAAAGTCACAGAAATGGAACGTGCGGGAACCTCAAATACCCTTTTAAAGGAAGTCACAAACTCTGGGTAACTCAAGACAACGTTTTTTGCGTCTCCCATAGAGGGTTTGCCCAGGCCAAGGCTCTCTCAGAAAGCAATGATATCACGAAACCTACTTTGCTTCTGTCCGTGGAAAATGCCTGGGGCATTATCTCAAAGTATATCTCAAGCTGGTTGAGAAACACTCTGCATTGGACTGGATCGCCCCCAAATCGCTGGGGAAGCGGAGCAAAACCAGACATACCTCTTATAGAGATAATACTTGAGGCGGGTGCCTACACAGAGACTGGGGCAACATCAGGGTCGGCCTGAAACACAGGTTCTACTGGAGCAGCCACAGTGGGAGATTCCAGGTGAGCCGTGCGACTCAAGAGCATCTGTAACGCCATGACAAACTGATCCATACGGTGATCTTGGTCATCCAATCTGGAAAAAATATTACCAACAAGTGGATTAACTGCATTTTCTGAATTCATGGCCTTCGCCTACTGTCAGAAACCATGAATCAGACCGAGACAGAAGTACAGTTAAATCACACTTGTTTAATAATAAAAGTAAATAGAACAAACGTAGCAAAACATAGCCAAAGTTCGGTAACCGGAATGGATAGTCAGACAAGACAGAGAGTCAGGAAGCCAGGAATCAGCATAGCGGAACAGCAAGCAGGATCTGGAGCCAGAAGGAATGTTGGCCAAGCAAGTCTTTAATAGGTGTGCAGGAGAAAATCTCTGTGATGTTGACCAAGGTAAAGGTAGAGATCATCTTGGCTTAACGGCTTAAGTAAGCAGGACTGACGAGCAGGATATCATCAACAGATGAGTCACTGTGGAGAGATAGGAGCTGGTAATTAGCCGACAGCTGAACGACTAGCTCAGAGAAGGAAGGGCTGAGCCCAGTCCTGACAATCTCTCTGCACGATTCAGGCTTCCACTGCCAGTTGGGACGTCCAGCCTGAGAGATGGGGATCCCAGGTGTATATCGAGGCACATCTCCACCAACGTTGAACAGTTCCAGTGTGAGGGGACCGGTCGGGTCGCCGGCAAAAGCCTGCCTGTTCCAGGACGAAGGATTTGGCCCTGTTCGCAGGAATTGGTGAGAGGGCATTTCTGTCCATCTGCAGGGAACAGAGACACTGCACTACAGAAGGAGTTATTTGAACACTGTATACAAACATCATTGCCGTTAGTCATCTTCCTGACACTTGTAGCACTACAGGGATAAAGGATAAGGTTATCCATTTCTGGGACATTGTATACAGACATCATTGTCCTCTCACCTTGTTGAACAAAATCCTGTCTGTTTCACTTGACAATCTGGGCCAGTTATGTTGTTTGCCCTACTACCCAGCTGTTAAAGTGAACAACGAAAGTGGCTAGCTGAAGACACCAAATTTTATCTTGGATTCAAGAAGGGACTGAAGCTGTTAGTGCCATACGGATCTGCACACACATATTCAGGGCTCTGCATATGCATTGGGTGTGTGGGACAGTTTATCTATAAAGTTAAACCATTGTTTATTGACTTGAAAAGGTGTGTAAAGTTGGGCCTGTGGTGTCAGGGTACAGTAGAGAGAGGCCTGACACAAAGGGTGTTATTTCTCTGCTCTCCTCCTGCCTGGACTCATAGAGCCAATCTGAGTAAAGGTAACCAATCTAATTTGAAGTGCCATATTGTGCTTTAATTACCAATCAAGAGTGCCTCTGTTCTTGGGGACATTCTAGTGTTTGGAATCCCCTGAAAGTAGCTTGAGAGCTATATTGCTCTTATTCTGAGTTATTGCTCTCCAGATGATTATTTTGAATATTGATTGTTACTGTTTGTTACTCCTTTCCACAGAAATATTGCAGCAAAGATAAAATTCTGTGTTTTATCATAACCTGTGTGTTTCTCGCTGTTCATTGCACTTACACTATTGCCAGATGTGCTAGAGGGGCTGAGGCTGTTGTTGGAGTTGAGAGGCAAAGTGGCGGACTGAATTAACTTAAGCAGCTCCTGCGAGGTATCGCTACATTTTTATGGGTCATGGTTGTTGAGTATGTGGCAGCTGGGAGCACGCCCCGCTCCTTGCCAACCAGCTTTTATCAAATTAATTTGAATCATTTGTTTTTTACGTGTATGCTTCAAACATAGTTACATAGTTACATAGTTAGGTTGAAAAAAGACACAAGTTCATCTAGTTTAACCAATAAAAAAATAAAATAAAATAAAAAAAACAACCATACAATCCCATATACACAATGCTATACCCACAGTTGATCCAGAGAAAGGCGAAAAACCCCAGCAAATCATGATCCAATTTGCTACAGCAGGGGAAAAAGTTCCTTCCTGATCTCTCGAGAGGCAATTGAATATTCCCTGGGTCAACTTTACCTATAAATGTTAGTACCTTGCTATATTGTATACATTTGGAAAGAATCCAGGACTTTTTTAAAACTATCTACTGAACTGGCCAGAACCACCTCTGGAGGGAGTCTATTCCACATTTTCACAGCTCTTACTGTGAAGAAACCTTTCCGCTTTTGGAGATGTAATCTCTTTTCCTCCAGAAGTAAAGAGTGTCTGTGATGACCTTAAAGTGAATAGCTCAACACCAAATTCACTATATGGACCCTTTATGTATTTATACATGTTGATCATATCCCTTCTTAATCTCCTCTTCTTAAGAGAGAATTTAAGTTCCTCTAATCTTTCCTCATACAGTGTCTTGAAAAAGTATTCACATCCCTTGGAATTTTCCACATATTGTCATTTTACAACCAAAAACGTAAATGTTATTATTTATTTATTTTATTGGGATTTTATGTTACATAGTTACATAGTTGGTAAGGTTGAAGAAAGACACAAGTCCATCAAGTCCAACCTGTGTGTGTGCGCTTTTATGTCAACATTACATTGTATATCCCTGTATGTTATGGTCATTTAGATGCCTATCTAATATTTTTGGAAATTATCTATGCTCCCTCATGGAAAAGTTTTAGCCCTATTGTGGGGTCACCAGTAAGGTATTTGTACATTGAAATCATATCCCCTCTCAAGCATCTCCTCTCCAGAGAGAATAAGTTCAGTGCTTGTAATCTTTTCTCATAACTAAGATCCTCCAGTCCATTTATTAGCTTTGTTGCCCTTCCCTGTACTCTCTCCATTTCCAGAACATCTTTCCTGAAGACTGGAGCCCAGAACTGGACGGCATACCCCGGGTGCAGCCGGACCAGAGTCTTGTAGAGCGGGAGAATTATCATTCTATCTCTGGAGTTAATTCCCTTTTTAATGCATGCCAATATTCTTTTTATCAGAGTAAAGGGGGCTGAATACAAATGCACACCATACTTTTCAGATATTTATTTGTAAAACCATTTATCATTTTCATTTTTTTTTCAACTTCACAATTATGTGCCACTTTGTGTTGGTCTATAACAGAAAATCCCAATAAAATACATTTATGTTTTTGGTTGTAACATGACAAAATGTGGAAATTTACAAGGGGTATGAATACTTTTAACAGGCACTGTAGCTCAGCTCCTCCGTGCCTCTTATCAGTTTGGTTGCCCTTCTCTGCACTTTCTCAAGTTCTCCCATATCCATTTTGAGAACTGGTGCCCAAAACTGAACTGCATATTCTAGATGAGGTCTTAGTAATGATTTGTACAGGGGCAAAATTATAATTCTCTCTCTGCAGTCCATGCCTCTGTTAATACAAGAAAGGACTTTACGGACTTTGGAAATAGCAGCTTGGCATTGCATACTATTATTAAGCTTATAATCTACCAAAATACCCAGATCCTTCTACACTGTGGATTCCCCCTAGTATGTATGATGCATGAATATTCTTAGCCCCCAAGTGCATACATTTACATTTATCAACATAGACCATTCAGAGTAAGAATCATTAACCACTAATCTTTGAATCCTGTTTTTTAGACAGTTTTCTATCCATTTACAAACTGATCTTTCCAAGCCTGTAGACTTTACCGTACACATTAGCTGTGTGTGGGAAACTGTGTAAAACACTTTTACAAAATCCAAATATACTATGTCCACAGCCACCTCTCTGTCCAAGGTATTACTTACCTTCTCATAAAAAGAAATCAGGTTTGTTTGACAACTTCTGTCTTTCATGAATCCATGCTGTCTGTTGCTTAACCACTTCAGCCCCGGAAGAATTTACCCCCTTCCTGACCAGGCCATTTCTTTCAATACGGCACTGCGTCACTTTAACTGACAATTGTGCGGTCGTGCAACATTGTACCCAAACAAAAACTGTTTTCCCCATAAATAGAGCTTTCTTTTGCTGTGGTATTTAATCACCTCTGTAGTTTTTATTTTTTGCGCTATAAACAAAAAAAAGCGACAATTTTCAAAAAAACACAATATTTTCTACTTTTTGCTATAATAAATATCCCAAAACATTAAAAAAAAAATTCTTAATCAGTTTAGGCCAATATGTATTCTTCTACATATTTTTGGTAAAAAAAATCGCAAAAAGCGTATATTGATTGGTTTGCACAAAAGTTATAGCGTCTACAAAATAGAGGATAGATTTATGGCATTTTTATTATTATTTTTTTTTTTTTACTAGTAATGGCGGTGATCAGCGATTTTTATCATGACTGCGACATTGCGGCAGACAGATCGGACACTTTTGACACTTTTTTGGGACCACTGACATTTATACAGCGCTCTGAGCTAAAAATAGCCACTGATTACTGTATAAATGTCATTGGCAGGGAAGGGGTTAACACTAGGGGGCGATCAGGGAGTTAACTGTGTTCCCTAGGTGTGTTCTAACTGTGGGGGGATGGGACTGACTAGGGGAGGAGACCAATCGGTGTTACTACTTAGTAGGAGCACACTCTCTGTCTCCTTTCCCCTGAGAGAACCAGGATTTGTGTGTATACACACACAGATCTTGGTCCTCGCTCTGTCACGAGTGATCGCGGGTACCCGGTGGTCATCACGCCCGCTGGGCACGCGTATCGGCTCTGAGGATATGCTGCAGGCACACGCGTGCACCTGCAAAAGCTTCTTAAAGAGCCTCCGTACAGCTACGACAGCTCGCGCAGGGAAGCCATCCTGCTGCAGTATAATTGTGACGGCTGGTCAGGAAGGGGTTAAAGTATTTTTTTCCAGCAAGAACTCATCTATGTGGTCTTTTATTAAACTTTCCAGTATCTTCCCAACTATACAAGTTAAACTAACAGGTCAATAGTTACTTGGTAAAGACTTTGATCCCTTTTTAAATATAGGCGCCACATTGGCCCTATGCCAATCCAGTGGTACTATGCCAGTCATTGAAGAGTCCCTAAAAATTAGAAACAATGGCTTTGAAATGGCAGAGCTCAATTCTTTTAGGATCCGTGGCTGGATGCCATATAGTCCAGGTGCTTTATCCAACTTTATTCTGTCTATTTCTGGACAGTATCACTTTTGTGCCATTGTGGATGATTTGGGGCTGCGTCAATGCCATCCCCTTTATGGACATGAGCTCCTTTGTATACTCCTTTGTATACACAGAGCTGAATAAAGTATTTAATACATTTTCCTTCTCTTGCCTTTTCTTGCCATCCGAATGAAACAAATTAATTTTGTTTATTTTGTTACTGTTTATTTCAGATTTGTTGAAATGTGTTACTGTTGTATTCAGAAATTTGGATAGATCCAAATTTCGAATCAGAAGAAAACGAACCGCACGTGTCTACAAAGCATAGGCAAGCATTTACAGGATGATGAGAATATAGCAGCACAAGTGAAAATGCCTCCACACTATCCCCTTTGAGAATGTCATATTTGACTTAACTGGTCAGGGCAGGTCCATATGATCATTGCGATCTGGATGTGTCCTTCATGTTGCTGTGATATTACAGTTCTGTATCTGCCTTTGTTCCGTGTAAGTGCAGTTTCTAGCTTTTAATAAAATTGTGATATCTGGTTCACACTATGTGAAGCATGGATCTCCTTTTATGTTTTTTTAGAGTGGCAAGTGCAAGGGAGTTTGGGACCAGGGGAAGAGGTCAAGCGACAACTGTGCGTAGAGCATTCTCTTTTGGATCGAGGCTAGCAGCCTGATGACAACGGCTGGAGCTGACCCGTTTTCACAGATACATGCGTTGCAATTACTGTCAGTTTGACACTTTTGAATGAACACCCCTTTCACATGGGTTAGACTCCATGGGAAATCTGTCCACTGATTCCCTCTAAGTAGGCTTATGCAGAGCGGACACAAACACAGCCCGCTGTCCTCTATGTACATGGACCGCCTGTCCATTTACACCCGATGGCCATCTGATACACCATTATGTTTTTGGCGGATTGGATGTCAGCGGGTGTCAACGGACACATGTCCGTTGACACACGTCGCTCCATACAGGGCAATGGATGGTCCAATCAGGTCCACCTAAAAACTTACAGACAGACCCAGTCGGTCTGCCCATGTGAACGGGGTCTAAGTGTTTAGTGTCACTTCAGTTTTTAATAATAATAAAACAATATTGCACTATGAAGGTTTCTATCTTCTTCCTTTTTGGATGTCTTTGAATAAGTGGGTTTCTTGTGAGATAATTTGCAGAGGTAAGGTGCTGTGAAGTTTGTTCCTGAGGATCCATGGTAGGTTTCTACTATATGCGAGTGTGCTGGTTTTGAAAGAATTTAGCAAATCCATCTGGTGAGTGATTTGGAGGAAAAGGTGGTGGAGATCGCTAGCTGGTGGTGGTGTACAGTAAAGGACTGAAAGACAGACTGAATATAAAACTCTGAATTCATCCTCTTTATGCACTAGGCACTTTTATACTCAGAGCACTTTATTGAAAGAGAGCACTTATGAACTTTTTGGGTGTTTGCTTTGAATAAATGGATTCTTGAAACCGAAGCACGCATCTAAGTGTTGATAAAGCACTAATCACTTTATTTTAAAAGCACCTGTCACTTTAATATTTGATTGCATGGTATCTATTTATGTTTTGAAGTTATACAATATTTTAGTTTGTTTTGCACAAGTGATCTGTATCAGAGCACAGTACAATCAGAGCAAGCACTGCTTCTATTTGTAATATAGTTTCTGAAAACTGTTGTAGTTATTTTTCTGTTTCAATACATTTTTATTGAAAATGTTCAGAAATATCATATTAATGCACAGTTTATATAGACATGTTCCAGATGCAGATACATTTAATTGCATGGTAATGGTATGCAAGACCCCTAGTGATGCATTGAAGAAGAGTATAGTATTTTTTTTGTTTATTATTAATAATACAAACATTATTCAGTTCATAATTAATACCTTTGGATTCATTTACTAAAAGTGTAGAGGCTGTTCACTTGGCAAAGATTATGTTCGCTTTGCAAAATGAATATTAGTAAATAAGGTGATCCGGAATTAATTTTGAATACCCAATTATGTGTAAGGCATTGTTTAAATTTGACTTTGGAAAGCAGTAAATATCTGTCTGAGTCACATATTTGCCACCCCTCAACTACTCCCCCTTATGCTGCAAAGGCAGCAGAGGGGGGAATAAATATCCTGTGGCCTCAATGCTTTGTACCTCCTGCAATGCAAGCAGTTGCGGCACACTAGTGTGGGGTTCAAGGGGTTAAAACAGGCGGTAAGGAGGTAAAACAATGCTTCCTTACTGCCTGCCAAATGCCCTCTGCTGAGCGATCAGAGCATGGATCGCTCTTCGGGGGGCAATCTAAAGCTCGGATTTTCCACAGACAAAACCTTGGACCTTGTGCCTGGATTTTGTCTTGTATACAAACGGCAAGGAATTGTCGGCCAACAAACACGAACATACTGACGTACTACATGGTTTTTCAGCTCTTTAGTGCCACTCTTTGGGCTCCTTCTGCTAATTTCATGTTAGTAGAAGTTTGGTGAGTGTTGATTCGCGCTTTTCATTTTGCGCTTTTCATTTAGTGCTTTTCAGTTCGTTTCTGAACGGCCGTTCGTCAACTAGACATGTTGTGGAATCGGAGGAGATAACGTGTTATTTATTATTAGCCTTGGAGTTATTGCTTTGATCCAAGTCCAGTCCAGGAACAGGAGGAGGAGGATTTCTTGGACCAAAAACTGGTTGCTTTATTAATTATGACCAATTATGTTATATGCCTTTGCTCTGAGAGCTCCAGGAGAATAATCCAGTTGATTTTCGGAATTATCTTCGTAATACGGACCCCTGCTTTCACCAACTCTTGGCATTACTGACCCCCTATATTAACAAGCAGGAGGCTTTTATTTTATTTTTTGGTTGAATAATAATGATTTGATTTGTTATATTTTCTATATTTTTTGGATGCATAGAATGCACTTTTTGGTTAAGTTTTATTGGCAGATAGCATGTCTAATTTTATTGGTTTTCTTTTTTTAATGCACAATAAAAAATTGTGGAGAATAATACTTGGCTATGTGATTTACTTCAAATGACAGTTTGGGAGTAGGCAGTTACATTTTAAAAAATACAATGTAAAATTGACAAGGGACAATAACATAGTTGTATCTTTGATCTTAAAAACCACGGGATAATGGTGTTGTGGTAACTTGCCCAAAAAAAAAAAAAAAAGCATAATAATATTATTCTTGATATCACTAGAAAAAAAAAGCCTTTAAAAATTTGTTTGCAATAACTCCATCAGTATCACCAGCAAAGCAGCTTCATTATTATACCATTAGAGAAGAAGAGAATTGTGCGCTGCATTTCGAGATTTCATAATTTGCCACGCCACGAATGTTAATTCTCCATTATGAGTGCTAGTTTACAAGACCGATCGTTTCTGGCTCATTCTTGCTTCCGAGCATGCATGTTTGTACTTTGGACTTTTGTCTGACAGACTTGTGTACACACGCTCGGAAAATCTGACAACAGACCGTTGTCTGCGTAAAAATTTTAAAGCATGCTATCCAACATTTGTTCACGGAAAACCCGACAACAATTGTCCGATGGAGCGTACAAACGATGGCAGCCTGTCATCACACATTTCCCGTCGGAAAATCGTGTATACAAGGCTTTAGTGTAAACTGGCCTTAAGGGAAACGTATAAACTTTTTTTGCCAGCACTGGTTCACCTTATTTACTAATATTACTTTCCAAAGTCACTATTCACTTTGCTCAGTTGACAGCCTCGCCCTCTACTGCTTTATTTAAAAAAATTATATAAAGGAAAGTCTGTGTTACAAGGGTGCACTAAAGCTCAATGCGAGCTGTTATATGTTGCTAACTCCTTTAAAATACCTTTTTGTGTATATCCTTAAGAGGTGTAGTACAATCATATGCCATTTTATCTTCTAGCTAATGTAATGACTCTGAATCTGCATAAATCTTACTTAACAAGCCCCCAGTAGTGAGTTAAACACTTCTCTAATTGCTGTGTCCATGTCTGAAGCTAATTAGTTGACACCTGATAACGTTGTTGTAGATAATTGTAAACAGTACTGCTGTCTGGGCTGGTAGAAAGTTTTACTGGGAAGCCTGCTAAGAAATATAGTGCATGCTGAGTAGAGGTATTAGCTTTACAAATATTTTGACATCACCCTTCTATTTGGTCTAAAAAGTTTGAAGACAGCATGGTTTCTGTCCTAATCCCAAATGTGTTAATTCTTCCGATCCACCATTATCGACTTGTTAGTATGCATCTAATTGTCTGAGATGAGCTCTTGGGAAAACAAAGGTTAGATGATCTAGTCTAAATTGCTAGCAAATTACTGTGCTACCGAAAAGCAAAACTATCCATGCAGTGAAATCTTCTTGACGCTATCCTTAGAAGTTCATTCATCAAAGTGGAAAATTCCTTCTCCACTGATTTCAATCCATTCCACATGTAAAAAATGCCCTTTAATGTTTAAAAAGTTAAGTCAAGTAAAGGAAACCAAATTATATACTATATATACATACCATATAGCATTGGTAAAACAGTTAGTGCTCCAGTAGTGACAGTTCAGTAGTGACGTTAATTAAACATTACTCTTGATTACACTCAACTTGAATAAATACTATTTATTATTAATGAATGATTAATATTTACCAGTAATTAACCACTTGACCTCCGGAAGATTTACCCCGCCTTCATGACCAGGCCTTTTTTTGCAGTGTGTTACTTTAACTGACAACTGCGTGGTCATGCAACGCTGTACCCAAATAAAATTGATGTACTTTTTTTCCCACAAATAGAGCTTTCTTTTGGTGGTATTTGATCACCTCTGCAGTTTTTATTTTTTGCACTATAAACAAAAAAAGACCGACAATTTTGAAAAAAAAAACTATATTTTTTATTTTCTGCTATAAAACACATCAAATAATTTTTTTTTTAAAAATCGAATTTCTTCATAAATTTAGGCCAATATGTATTATACATATTTTTGGTAAACAAAAGAACCCCAAGAATCGTATATTGATTAGTTTACGCAAACTATGGGATATATTTACTGAATCTTTTTCTTATACTAGTATTGGTGACGATCGGCAACTTATAGCAGGACTGCGATATTGCGATGGACAATCACACACTGACTCTTTTGGCACTTTGCGGGAACAAGTGACACTAATACAGTGATCAGTGCTAAAAAATATGTACTGTCACTGTACTAATGACTGGCTGGGAAGGGGTTAAACATCTAGGGTGATCAAAGGGTGATATGTAATTATGTAATTTTTTTTAAAAAATCGAATTTCTTCATAAATTTAGGCCAATATGTATTATACATATTTTTGGTAAACAAAAGAACCCCAAGAATCGTATATTGATTAGTTTACGCAAACTATGGGATATATTTACTGAATCTTTTTTTTTTCTTATACTAGTATTGGTGGCGATCGGCAACTTATAGCAGGACTGCGATATTGCAGTGGACAATCGGACACTGACTCTTTTGACACTTTGCGGGAACAAGTGACGCTAATACAGTGATCAGCGCTAAAAAATATGCACTGTCACTGTACTAATTACACTGGCTGTGAAGGGGTTAAACATCTAGGGTGATCAAAGGGTAATATGTAACTATGTTAATTGTGTGCCTAACCAGTGTTATTGTGTACGCAGTGTGCTGCTTTCACTAGGGGAAGATATCGATTCTAGTCCCCGCTTTGCAGAGACACAAGATCGGTCCCTTCCCCCCTGTCAGAACTGAGATATGCATTGTTTACATAGGCATATCTCAGTTCTCTGTGTTTTACTGGCGATTGGTGGGTGCTAGAGGACATCGAGTCCCCGTGACCCGCAGATCAGCTTCTGCTGTCAATTATAACAGCAGAAGCAGCCCGGCAGCAATAAGCGAGCACCCCCTGCAGGCAAAAGTGCAGAACCATGTAAATATAGTGGGGATTCTATGCACAGCTGCCGCCCTGTAGCAGTAAAAGGGCTATAGGGTGGTCAGCAAGTGGTTAATTGCGCTAGTACCTGTGGACACGTTTTCTCAATTCACCTATGGGCTTATGATTTGCCAGTAACCCTGTCATTGATTTTATTGCAGAAGTTATACCTACGTCGATTTTTAGGGGATATATAAGTGAAACTTCACTTAAAAAATAAAAGTTCTGCTCACCCTCCTCCCCTTCTATTATTATTGGAAGGTTTTTGTTTTTGGGAGTGGGTACCTTTTACTGACAGGTACCCATCCCGATTCCGCTTTTCTCGCCCAGGCAAGAATTGTGAAAGTCGGGCTCTACTTCCCGCCCGCAAGCCAAGATGGCAGCGCCAAAGACCCAAAGACCAGCGAAGAACCACTGGACTCCTAGACTGGTAAGTGTCTGTTTATTAAAAGTCAACAGCTACACTATAAGTAGCTGCTGACTTTTAATCTTTTTTATAGACAACCTAAGTTCCTCTTTAACAGCCTTCCTTTAGAGATAGTGGACCTGATACAAAATTGTATTTGTACAATATTTACTATGCACAGACTATGCACCCATGCACATGGATGCCCACACACAGGTTATAATGTAAATACAGTAAATTTGCTAAATGTGTGCTGTGCAGTGTACACTCCAGTCTCTGGACATGTTCCAGCTAAGCAGTGGTGTGCCAAAAATAAAACTGTCATTTATTGTAATGTTTTTGAGACTATCTAACCACTGTTATGCCGCGTACACAAGATCGTTTTTCTCGTCGGAAAAAGGTATGACAGCTTTTCCGACGGGATTCAGCTCAAGTTTGCCTTGCATACACACGGTCACGCAAAAATTCGCTGAAATTACGACCGTCAAGAACGCGGTGACGTACAACACTACGACGAGCCGAGAAAATGAAGTTCAATGCTTCCGAGTATGCGTCGAATTGTTTCCGAGCATGCGTAGGGATTTTGCGCATCGGAATTGCCACAGACGACCGCATTTTCGAATAGGAACTTTTCCCGACCAAAAAATTGAGAGCATGCTCTCAATCTTTTGCTGGCTAGAATTCTGCCAGCAAAAGACCGATGGAGCATACAGACGGTCGCATTTTCCAATGAAAAACTCTCATCAGTCTTTTGCGGACCGAAATTCCGATCGTGTGTACACGGCATTAGTGATTTTACTAATAGTATAGGTATAAAGCCACATAAAGTTATAGGGAAACAGAAAGTGTGGAGAAATCTCTCAAAGAGGTATAGGTTCCTCTCCTTTCCCATTCTATCCAAAGCAAAAAAACAAAACAAAAAAACTTTGGCTGGAATTCTTAATTAGCAGATGCCAAACTCAAATAAACTTTTTAGCCTAATGTTAGAAAAAGAAAAGCATAGAGAAAGGTTTCCTTAAAGTAAGAGCCAAAACAGGATGGCATGTTTCTAAATACACAAAATATAACTGATATTAATATTTCTAAGTATAATGCCCCGTACACACAGTCGGACTTTGTTCGGACATTCCGACAACAAAATCCATGGATTTTTTCCGACGGATGTTGGCTCAAACTTGTCTTGCATACACACGGTCACACAAAGTTGTCGGAAAATCCGATCGTTCTGAATGCGGTGACGTAAAACACGTACGTCGGGACTATAAACGGGGCAGTGGCCAATAGCTTTCATCTCTTTATTTATTCTGAGTATGCGTGGCACTTTGTCCGTCGGATTTGTGTACACATGATCGGAATTTCCGACAACGGATTTTGTTGTCGGAAAATGTTATACCCTGCTCTCAAACTTTGTGTGTCGGAAAATCCGGTGGAAAATGTGTGATGGAGCCCACACACGGTCGGAATTTCCGACAACAAGGTCCTATCACACATTTTCCATCGGAAAATCCGACCGTGTGTACGGGGCATAACACTGCAAATTGTTGACTCATTGCCTTAGGGTCAGAAAGATTTTTGGGAGCAAATTGAATAATGTTTTATAAGGATTTTTTGTCTACCTCTGGATCCAGGTTTTTTATCCATGACATGTATCTTTTTGATATGATTAATGATGTAACTTATGAGGAAAAGATCTAATAGTATACAAAATAAATCAATATGTGTAGACCACTAAGACCCCCAAGTGTTAAAATATAAGTATATTGTAAATACAGTATACTATTAGAGCTACCTAAGTATCAAGCCATTTTACATTTTTAAGGCCATGAATTACACTATATTGTCAAAAGTATTGGAACGCCTGCCTTTACACACACATGAACTTTAATGGCATCCCATTCTTAGTCCATAGAGTTCAATATTGAGTTGGCCCACCCTTTGCAGCTATAATTTATGTATAAATCCTGTATAATAATAATATAACAGCTTAAACTCTTCTGGGAAGGCTGCCCACAAGGTTTAGGAGTGTGTCTATAGGAATGTTTGACCATTCTTCCAGAAGTGTATTTGTGAGGTCAGGCACTGATGTTGGACAAGAAGGCCTGGCTTACAGTCTCAGCTCAAATTCATCCCAAAGGAGGTCTATCAGGTTGAGGTCAGGACTCTGTGCAGGCCAGTCAAGTTTCTCCAACCCAAACTCGCTCATCCATGTCTTTATGGACCTTGCTTTGTGCACTGGTGCGCAGTCATGTTGGAACAGGAAGGGGCCGTCCCCAAACTGTTCCCACAAAGTTGGGAGCATGAAATTGTCCAAAATGTCTTGGTATGCTGACACCTTAAGAGTTCCCTTCACTGGAACTAAGGGGGCAATCCCAACCTCTGAAAAACAACCCCACACCATAATCCCCCCCATGCACAAAGCAAGGTCCATGAAGACATGGATGAGCGACTTTGGGGTGGAGGAACTTGACTGGCCTGCACAGAGTCCTGACCTCAAACCAAATAATTGAAGATTTTACAGTTGCAAAGGGTGGGCCAATGCAATATTGAACCCTACGGACTAAGACTGGGATGCCTTTAAAGTTCGTGTGCGTGTTAAAGCAGGTGTCCCAATACTTTTGACAATATAGTGTATGTTTGGGCTAAGAACAACTATAGAACATAAACTTTTTTTTTTCATGGAGTAATGCTATCTATGCCTAGTCTAATTGGGGAGATTTCCCTTCCCTGTTTGCCATGGTGATACAGCAGGAAGGGAAATAATATATTACCAAAAGGAGGGATAGTCCTCTCTTAGACAGTTGTCAACGTAACAGGTGTCCCCAATGGGGGATTTTCCCTTTACCCCCTGTTCTGGTGGTAAAATCCAAATTTTTAATTTCCAATACTTTCTGTCACAATGGCCATGGTCACCAGGAAGAACACAGAGGGTGAGTTCCCCAGCTGGGGCGGAGACAGTAAAAATACTATTACTTTTATGAATAATAATGAACAAAATGCCATAAACATAACTTATGCAACTTCTTGACTGTTCCAAAAAAAAAAAAAAAATCATATATAACAAGGGTAGGTAATTAAAATTAAAAAACAAGTATTACCGTATATACTCGAGTATAAGCCGACCAGAATATAAGCCGAAGCACCTAATTTTACTACAAAAAACTGGGAAAATTTATTGACTGGAGTATAAGCCTAGGGTGAGAAATGCGCAGCTACTGTAAGTGGAAAAGAGGGTCAACAATGCCCATTTGCAGCATCACTGTGCCCATTTGCATGCCTCACTGTGCCCATTTGCAGCCATAGGTCCCCCGAACTTCAAACTCGGTAGTTAAGGGTTCCTAGATGCCCCCTAGCTTCAGCCAAAATTTGGGGTCTCTGGACCCAAAGGGTCCCGAAATGACATTGCTGCAGATGGACACAGTTGACCGAATTTGGGGCCCCGTATCTCGGGGCCACTTGGTGCTAGGAACCCCAAATTTGGTGTGCAAACCCAGTAGAACTGGCACTACAACATATTCAAAGCTGGGGTTCCTAGCACCAAGTGGCCCACATATACGGGGCCCCAAATTCAGTTCGGAAAATGTCAAGCACTTTTCTGCAGCAGAGAATGACATTTTCCGAACCAACTTTGGGGCCCCGTATCTCGGGGCCAATTGATTCTAGGAACTCCAACTTTGGATATGTTGTAGTGCTTGGGTTTGCACACCAAATGTGGGGTTCCTAGCACCAAGTGGCCCCGAGATACGGGGCCCCAAAGTTGGTTCAGAAAATGTCATTCTCTGCTGCAGAAAAGTGCTTGACTCCAGTATAAGCCGAGGGGGGCATTTTCAGCACAAAAAAATGTGCTGAAAAGCTCGGCTTATACTCAAGTATATACTGTAAATGCAGAATTATCCTTTGGCATTTATTAAAACTGAAAAATATACACAGCTGAATCTGTCCTAGAGATCCTAAAATAGATCCTTAGGGTATCCAGTTCTCCTTGAGGGAGATTCAAATTTGGGAAATGGCAATGAACCTCTTTTCATTTGCTCTACACAAATATGTGGTGGGCTTTAATGCCATGCTGCCACATATATGCCACCAACACTGTTCTGTGTTGAGAGCATGCTCAATCACTTTCCCCTCCCTAGCACTGTGAATGAACATCACCAACAGCTTTCAGTCACGTGTACTTTTGGAAGCTGGCAGGAGGGCTTCCAAAAATGTGACTACTGTAACAGCCAATCACAGTGATCACATGTTCAGGAAGCAAAAAGGAATGCCTCTGGTGTTAATATCCCATTAAAAGGGCTGATTCCCACCAGCAAAAATATTAATGGCATGTATAGATGAGTTATATAAAAAAAAAAATGTATATTTATATGCAAAATTACAAAAAGGAACTTTATAGGTTTTGCGTAGGGGATTATTGACCAATTTAGAGACTCTTGCTTATATTGCTGGAACATTTCACTTACGTTAAAAATACTTTTTATACACCATGCAAGAGAAACACTTAAAAAGGGTTTATTTTTGTTTCTTATACAAACCATGATCCCAGAATTGCAATATGAGGTTTAATCATTTTAGCCCCAGACCATTTGGCTGCCAAATGACCAGGCCACTTTTTGCGATTCGGCACTGCGTCGCTTTAACTGACAATTGCGCGGTCGTGCGACGTGGTTCCCAAACAAAATGTACGTCCATTTTTTCCCACAAATAGAGCTTTCTTTTGGCGCTATTTGATCACCTCTGCAGTTTTTATTTTTTGCGCTACAAACAAAAATAGAGCGACAATTTTGAAAAAAAAAGCAATATTTTTTACTTTTTGCTATAATAAATATCCCCCAAAAATATATAGAAAACCATTTTTTCCTCAGTTTAGGCTGATACGTATTTTTCTACATATTTTTGGTAAAAAAAAAAAACGCAATAAGCGTAATAATATCCCCTATGAAATAGGGGATAGTTTATGGAATTTTTATTAATTATTTTTTTTTTATTAGTAATGGCGGTGATCAGTGATTTTTATCGTGACTGCAACATTATGGCGGACACATCGGACGATTTTGACACATTTTTGGGACCATTGGCATTAATACAGCGATCAATGCTATAAAATTGCATTGATTACTGTAAAAATGCCACTGGCAGTGAAGGGGATAACCATTAGGGGGTGGGGAAGTGGTTAAGTGTGTCCTAGGGAGTGATTCTAACTGTCTGAGGGATGGGCTAGCAGTGACACGACACTGATCGCTGCTCCTGATGAGAGGGAGCAGACGATCAGTGTCCTGTCACTAAGCAGAACGGGGAAATGCCTTGTTTACACTGGCATCTCCCCGTTCTTCAGCTCCGTGACACGATCACGGGCACCCGGTGGACATCGAGTCCATGGGTCCCGTGGGCACGATCACGGAGCTCACGTCAGGTGTGCGCACCGGGCGGGAAATTCAAAGTGGCGTACAGGTACGTTACTTTGCCCAGCCATGCCATTCTGCCGACGTATATCGGTGTGAGCCAGTCTTTAAGTGGTTAATAGTTATGATAGGCATAGCGTAGTAACAGCCTCATGTCATGATGGCATTGCTTCTGCATCTACAATGTATCCACAATCCTGCATGTTGGTCATAATCTATACAGATGGATATAAAACAATATGCATTACACAGATTTCCTTGCTGTAGGCACACTTGAACAACTGAAATGTTTGTGTTTAGCTCTCTTAAATAGATACAGATGCCCAGTTACATTTTGTCTATGACATTAAGAGATTTAAGCTTAATTAAAACAAATGTTGTCCGGGATTTCACTCACATAAGATGTCAATTACACACACTGTCTGTACACAATGTCATGTTGTTATCTCTTTGAATTATGTTTTTTTAAAGAAGGCATTTTGTTGAAATACAAGTACAACACAGTTCCTGATGTTTCATATACAATTTTGACAGCAGGTATAATGTATTGTAATGAATTCATTTTTAGAGGCTTTCTATGTCTGCTACCGACAAATAGTTGGGGTTATGACATTTTACAACCTTTTTGTAGTTGATCGTATTTTTTAAGTTTTAAAAAATATTTTTACATAAATATTAACAGTATATTTGCTAAATATGGAAGTCAAAGGAAAACTGTAAGGGTTTGAAAGTCTATGTAAAGTATTAAAAAAGCGTTATAAATTTCTTGTGTTTAAAGCAGACCTCCATCCAAAAATAGCAACAATAAAAAAACAAATTAACCCATTAAAAGACAAATTTAAAAAAAACTGCTTTTGATAAAATATTCAGCTTCTGTGCAGAGATTTCCCTTACACTACTTCTTTTCTGCTTTAGAATGCCATCAGTCTGATGGCCACTTGGCCAGCATCAATCAACCCACCTTCTGAGGTCGTCCTGGACCCATCCCAGCCTGTTACTGGACAGTGAAAGAGAAGCAACACAGTGATAAGTTGAGCTGATTTTTTGGGCTGCTGCTTCCTCTCACACTCCAGCTCTGCTGTACAGAGACTGCAAAGGGTGATACAGGGTCAAATTCGGGTACTAACACTGCTGGCATTTAAAAAAATACTTTTCATTATTGAATACAAGATTGGGCCAAAAATATTGGTCCAATCTAAATGTCATGATGGGCTAGCAGTCCCATTTTATGTTACACAACAAGTGGCTATACATAAACCACATACTCACCTCATACATACTTATGCCTCATTCACTATTCCAATTATTCCATTAAATATTTGTCAACTTCACAAGTCAGCTATAGTGCTCAGCATAAACAGATTTGTCAGAAAACCTTTACTTTTCTTTCAGAATCAACATTTTCTATGGAACTCTATACTACAAAATATTCCCACAAATGCGGGTCATTGATTGCAACCAAGATTTCTTAATTTGCACACAAAAAAAGTATTTTTTCTAACAAATTCATTCAAGACCATGTTGCAAAAATGAATACACCCCAATAAAAGTTTTAGAAGTAAAGCTATATTGTAGACCACAAAATACTAATTAACAAAAATTCAACTACAGATGAGTCTAATTATTCATTAAACAGATGTCCAGCAGACAGTTTATAAAAGGGCCTTACTTAACACCACATGGAAGACGAATGTCACGGGGGGCAGGAGGCGGAGCCTAGCGGAGCAGACATGCATTGTTAGAGCTCCACACCGCTGAGGAGAGAAAAGAAGGACAAAGCGGAGCCTGCAGGCTCAAAAGGTATCCATTTGAACCTTTTTGCCCCAGGGAACAAACTGTGAAAGTTTGGGCAGGAAATATGGTACTGGGAGGAAACCGTGGCAGAAATAAAAATCACCTCACAAAGAGCTCACAGGCACTCACTGCAGCTGAAGCAGCTCCAGTCACCTCACAAAATACTGCATCAGGGCGCTCTCACAGACAGAAAATGTCACAGCAAGACTCTCCATTTGAGTCAGATACAGAACAAATCCTCTCACAAACTTCTCCACAAGCCTCCTCAGTATCCCCAGTAATATTATTACAATTTGAAAAGATGCTTCATAAGGCTTTAAAACAAACCTCAGACCAAATAACAAAAAGCCTAACCAAAGAAATAAGAGAGCTGGGAAACCGCACCGCAGCCTTAGAAAAAAAAATGGATGAAATTGAAATTACAACCCAAGAAAATATAACAGAATTGGAACAATTAAAAAAAGAGAATTTAATACTTCAAACTAAGCTCGAAGATTACGAAAATAGAGCCAGACGTTCAAACTTGCGCATAAGGGGAATACCTGAAACTGTGACAGACCTGCAATCTACTATTACTGCTCTATTACAAGAACTAAAGCCAGATATCCCTATTGAACGTTTAGAACTGGACAGAGTACACAGAGCCCTCACAGCCAAAAAGAAAGATGGACCCCCACGTGATATAATCACAAAATTTCATTATTACAGAACGAAAGAACAAATACTAATTGCTGCAAGAGAAAAAAAGGAACTTAATTTTCAAGGACACAATTATCAAATTTTTGCTGACCTATCCCAACTTACTATTACTAAAAGACGATCCATGAAACCCCAACTAATGGAACTGCAACGCCACAACATTATGTATCAATGAGGCTTCCCCTTTTCAGTCAGGTTTAACTACCAAGGTACAATTTACAGAAGCAGATCAGCAGATGAACTACAACAAACCCTTTTAAAATTAAATCTGACAGAACTCACAAGCAGCAACACTCCCACACGCAGAAGAATGGCATCATCTTCACCTTCAGGCAGCACCCAGAAAATTTCAGAACAAAGTGGGAATCATCATTCTCACAAAAGAGGCCGTTATGCCACATCATCCATGGACCAAGAAGATTCAATGGACTGACATCCTAATTCCTGATATCTCTTCATTTATTATACTAAGAGATGGTTCTCTATAAAAAACCTATGTTTATAACTGAATGTAACTGCATTCTGATAGTCACACACTGTGTGGGATCATGTTACATTCCAGTTATATTTCTTATTACTTCTGATTCATATAGTCTTAGAATATATAAGTGAAATAAGGAAATTCTTGTTCAGTTATATATTATCAGGTAATAACAATAGATTTATTACTTTTTAGGACAAATATGTTCAATAATCCAGAAGTAATGGAAGCTTTTTCTTTCTTTTCTTAGAACAAATATATTATTACCTAACTAGTTCCTAGAATTATGTTTTTGTTTATTCTAATCTGAAGCAATACAACCTCAATTTTATGAGTTAACATTTCTAAACAGTTACATATGAATAAAATATGTAATTGTTTACTCTAAAAGGGTTAAAATCCCCAAATAATTCAAACTATCTTCATCAATACCAAAGTTATTAACAGTACCTTTCTAACTGAATTATTTAGCCTAGGGCAAGACTAACCATATACAACCACCCTGGAATAAATAATTTCAACAAAAACTATATTCTGCACTCCAATTAATGAAACATCATTTTGACTTAGCACTTCTCTCCTGTAAGCGGAAGATCCGTGTACCCCCATTAGCCCTCCTCATTCTCCCAACCATATTATGTGGGAGTGTGACGAAGGCACTTATTCCCCTGAGAGAGATATTTATTCTCTTTCACGGGTAAATTGTGATTACTTGCAAAAAATAATTTATACAATGTATCATCTAATCTCATATGTTTTTTATTTACTCTTTACTCCAGAATTCACTGGTTTCTTTTCTATCTATTCATCTCTTCAGTCCACACAGGTTGATCTGCGCAGTCAGCTCTGCATAACAAAAAGTAAGTCAAAACTATTTGATCTATTGCCATGGCACCACTGAATATACTTTCCCTGAATGTTCAGGGAATAAATGTCCCTCAAAAAAGGACCAAAGCCTTCCGTACTTTCCATAACAAGAAGGCTCACATAGTATGCCTCCAAGAAACACACTTCACCAAAGATTCTACTCCAAAATATATTTCTCCTTTTTATCAACAAATTTACACGGCTTCTGCCTGTACCAAGCAAAGGGGAACTCTAATTGCATTTCACCGATCCACACCATTCACCTTATCATCAGAAATTAAAGACCCAGAAGGTAGATACCTGATACTCATGGGTTATATAATGGATACAGCAATCACGGTGATTTCCTACTACGCTCCTAACAAACAACCTACACCATTCCTCTCACATATATTACAAGTGATTAATACACACAAAATAGGAACAGTGATAATGTGTGGAGATTCGAACCAGGTCCTCCTCCCATTTCTAGATAAATCACCTTTTACACCATCCAAAATAACCTCTAGATTACCTTTTTCTCAACTTCTTTCCAAATACAATCTGGTAGATTCATGGAGAGAAAGTAACCTAATGAAAAAGAAATTCACTTATTTCTCACACCCTCATCAAACCTTCACCAGAATAGATCATATTTTTCTAACAATAGGAATGATACCAGAAATTATTGCATCAGATATAATTCCGATTCCGTGGTCTGACCATAATGCAGTATACACTACTATAGCCTCAGCCATACCAAAAGCGCATGACCCAACGTGGTACTTACCGGACATAATGCTCAAACACCCACTACATCAGATGGCCATTGAACAAGCTTTAAAGGAATACATATCAATTAATAATACAACAGACATCTCCCCAATAACACTGTGGGAAGCTCATAAGCCTGTCTTGCGTGGTACAATACAAAGACAAATGGCACTATTTAAACGGGAACGCAAAAATCTAGCAAAAAAACTAGAACTCAATTTTAATGCAGCCTACATATCATTTCAAGATAATCCATCTCAGAGTACAAAATCCCATCTGGAAAAATCTAGATTGGAATACGATCTATTTCTCACTGAGTCAGTTGATAAATCCCTCAAACGCTCCAAACACAATTTCTACATGAATACAAACAAACCAGGTACATATTTGGCTCGGGCATTAAATTCAACTAACAAATCTTTCAAACCAATACGTTTGAAATTATCAAAAAATGTTTACACTTGTGATCCAGTTAAAATAGTCCATAAATTTCACTCACATCTCGCAACTTTATACAAGACAAACAATGAATTTAATCCTACAGAGGCTGAATCCTTCTTCTCAAAAATAACCTTACCTGAGTTATCTCAGAATCAAAAAAGCAGTTTGGATGAGCCTATAACTATAGATGAAGTTGCTAACGCCATAAAAGACCTAAAACTTAACAAAAGACCAGGCCCAGACGGCTACTCGGCTTTATACTATAAAACATTCTCAGAAATACTCTCTCCCATTCTCACTGAAACTTTTAACAAACTTCTAGATGGACATTCTTTTCGGCAAGAAACACTAATGGCAATTGTTTGTATGATCCCAAAACCCCTTTCTGATGATACTTCCTGTGTGAATTATCGGCCCATCTCTCTGTTAAACCTCGATATTAAATTATTAGCAAAAATAATAGCAAAACACCTCAATAGCATTATAGGAAAATTAATACATAGAGATCAAGTAGGCTTCATGCCAAATAGACAGGCAGGCGATAATATACGCAGGGCAGTGTTATTGGCACATATTGCTAAAAAACGGAAAATCCCTTTATGTTTTCTATCTCTCGATATTAAGAGGGCATTTGACACAGTATCCTGGCAATATATGCAATATTCATTACAAAAATGGGGTTTTGGACCCCACTTTTTAACATGAATCAAAGCATTATATAATAAACCCAAAGCCTATATAAAATATGCTGGATACAAATCTGAAGCCTTTAATATCGAAAGAGGTACCCGACAGGGTTGCCCATTATCTCCCTTATTATTTGCCCTTATACTCGAACCCATGGCCCAATACATCAGAACAAACCAAACTATAACTGGCATTGAAGTAGGAGGTATTACACACAAATTATGTATATTTGCAGACGATATATTACTTTTCCTATCATCACCACAGGTCTCTGGTCCTAACTTAATACCAGCTCTTGATGGGTTTGCAGCCCTATCCGGCCTTATGATTAATCCTAAGAAATGCCTAGTGCTTAATATTTCACTCACAAACATGGAATTGATCCCGGCTAGGGCTGCACTCCCATTCACATGGGCAGAAAAATCAATCCCATATCTTGGAATTCATTTAACAGCATCTCATTCTGACTTATTCTCAACCAATTATCCTCCTGTATTAAGACAGATCACAAATCTAATAAAACAATGGTCGCAACTTCCTTTATCCTGGATAGGGAAGATTAATGCAATCAAAATGACTATTCTACCCAAATTGCTTTATCTATTCAGAGTCCTCCCTATTCCAATTCCTTCCTATTTTTTGAGAATAGTACAAAAAAGAGCAACTTTGTTTATATGGGGCTCTTCTAAACCACGTATACCTATACACACACTACATCTTCCCAAAAATAAAGGAGGCCTGGGATACCCTAATTTTACTAACTACTACAGAGCAGCACATTTGGCCAGTCTGTCCAAATACCATGCAAAACAGGAAATCCCATTATGGGTATTTATAGAGGCTTCAGAAAATGACCCTCTATTAATATCAAATTTATTATGGCTTGATCCTAAAGACCGCTTTAAAATTCATAATCCCATAACTAAACACTTCTTATCTCTCTGGGATAAACTAAAAACCAAATATCAGTTACAATCTCCACACAATCCTCTCCTTTCTTTTATCAGAAATCCGGCCTTTTATCTGGCATGGATCTACCCAAATTCTTTTAAAGCTTGGGCAACATCAGGCATTCAGACACTAAATGACTTCATAGCATCTAAATCATTCCTTTCATTCCCATCGCTTAGAGAAAAATATGATCTACCAAACTCTGAGATATTTAGATATCTCCAAATCAAAAATTTCTATACACCATTCCTAAAGGGGGATACACCATTATCCCAATTATCCATTTTTGAATCAATCTGTACAAAAGATCCATTTGCTAAAGGTACAATTTCATCACTTTATAATCAATTATATGGAGTAGCAAATCCTAATAGACCCTCTTACGTTCAGAGGTGGGAGGAGGACCTGGGACGAACTTTAGAAGACACGGACTGGTCTAACATAAGGCTCACATCTAAGTCATCTTCACCCAACATCTTAGCACTGGAGACAAATTATAAAGTCCTAACTCGCTGGTATCTTGTACCCGCTAGAGTGGCAAAATATTCACCTAATACCTCAGCTCTTTGTTTTCGAGGATGCCCAGAAATAGGCACATATTTACACATATGGTGGACGTGCCCAGTAATCCTAACCTTCTGGAAGGAAGTCTTCGTGATTGCATCTAAAATATTTTAAAAAATAATACAACCAGATCCATATTTAACTTTACTTAATCTAAAACCGGAATGGTTAACACTCTCTCAATTCAAACTTATGATCCAACTAATAACGGCTGCAAAACAAACAGTGGCCAAGGCATGGAAATCTCCTACATTGGTACTAGCAGAATCAATTCACAGAATGAATAATACAATGTCCCATGCTAAGATGGTAGCCATCGATCAAAATCAAATTCCAAAATTTGAAAAACTTTGGCATCCTTGGATAAAACAACAGTTCCTGTCAAACTTCAATGACTCTGTCCTGTTGCCATGGTAACAGATTAAATGACTTACAAAGACACCCATTCTAAGGCTTCAAAGAGAACTAAAAAGAATAATAAACTGACGAGCGGGACAACCTTGTGGACCATACCTCTACCTTTCAACCCTTTTTCTTCTTTCTCTTTCCTTTTCTCCACCTTACGATTAAAGCTCATTATCAGAATTTATTTGATCTATATACACTCTACTTGTAAACAATATGTATAATAGGTATAAATCATTTAAATACCTACAAAAGTAACTAAGGAAATGATATATATCTTTAATTTAGGTTTACGTGAACCCAATGTTTAATATTTGAAATTTCATGATATTTACCTATATAAACCCTACTGTAAAACAATGAGCTTACTTTATAGATCCTTGTAAACTTACTTTATGTATCTTTATAACATTGTATACTCAATAAACTTCTTTTGACAAGGAAGACGAATGTCACAAGGCCTGAGAAAGAAAATTATTTCTTTACACAAGAAAGGTGAAGGCTAAGCTTTACTTATCAGTCAGAATACTGTAGCAAAAGTAATACTAAAATTTAACAAAGATGTAACTGCAGCCACCTCACAGAGACGTCCAGGCCGTACATGGAAGTTAAAACCTCGACAGGAGTGTCTTCTGATGAGAAGGGTGGAAAAAAATGCAAGTTCACTGCAGTTAGCTAAAGAAGTAGAAAGCCAAACTTGGGTGATTGTTTCCCCTGACACGATATGGCGTACACTGCAGAGGAATGGCATGCATGGGTTTTGTCCACGAAGAAAGCCTTTCCTAAAGCCCATGCACAGAAAACCCCACCTAGAATTTGCCAGGGCCCATGCTGCAAAAGAAGAAGACTACTAGGACTCTGTACTCTGGAGCGATGAGACCAAGATAAATGATGACGTCAAAACTGTAGGGTGTCGCAAAGGTGAGGAGTACAAAGAAAAATGCATGGTGCCTACAGTGCCTACAGTGAAACATGGTGGTGGCAGTGTCCTTCTGAGGGCCTGTATGAGTGCTGCTGGTGTCGGGGAACTGCATTTCATTGATGGTATCATGAATTCACAGATGTACTGCTCTATATTAAAAGAGAAGATGCTACCATCACTCCCTGCTCTTGGTCGTCGTGCACTTTTCCAACATGACAGTGATCCAAAACACACATCTGTTGAATTTCTGAAGAAGAACAGGGTGAAAGTGATTTAGTGGCAAAGTATGTCTCCTGATCTGAAACCAATCAAACACCTATGGGGAGTTCTGAATAGACAAGTTGAGCATCACTCCATCCAGCATCCAGGCTCTAAAAGAAGTTGTTTTTGAAGAATGGAAAAATATAGATGTTGCAATATGTCACCAACTTGTTCATTCCATGCCTAGAGTACTTAGTGCTGTATTTACAAATCACGGAGGTCATAAAAAATACTAGATGTAGTAGTTTTTGTTGTGGTGTGTATTCATTTTTGCATCAACTAATTTGAGTAAAACTGAAGATTTTGTAATCTAAGTTATATTATTAACCTTATTTTCATGTATTGAGCTAAACAAATGTTCTATAAAACTCAGTTTTGTCAAAATTTTGGAAATCGTCCTTGTGTTCATTGAGATATTGATTAAAATCTTACTGTTCAAAAGGGGTGTACTCATTTATGCTGAGCACTGCATGTGCTTTACAACGTAATATCTAATAGATTTTTTACCACTGAACATGAGGGACACTTTGGCACAATTTAATTTAGCTTCATTTTAGCACAAAGTGCAGAGTACATACAGTCTAAATCTGATTACATTATTGGACTCTTAAAGAAAATTAAAACCAGTCTTCAAAGCTATAATATTGTACATGATTTACATTTATGAAGGAGTGATTGAATTGAAAATTAGACCTTTCATTTCATTCCTAACAAGTATCACTACAGTACTTGCAAGCAGTGCTAGAGAACTGCAGAACTAAGTCCTGGGATGCTCGTGAAGGAGGGTTGAGCTTTAGAATGTCTGGCCTAACTCATATGTACCTTTAATGACTCAAGATTGTTGACCATGTGAAGTCATTTACTAAAGCTTCAATGCCCCTTGTTTATTTTTATTATTGTGTGAAAACAGATGCATGCAAACACTTCAACAGAAAAATACCACTTCAATCATGTTAATAAATAATAATGCATATTATAGTTTCTTTTATTTTAGATCAGAACTGAAAAGTGTGGCAGTTGACTTTAAACATAAATTCTATATTTTACAAATTAAATCACTTGAAGGTAAAGACTTTTAGAACTTTTATTAAAGTATAACTAAAGGGAAAACTTTTTTTTTTGTTTTGGATAGAAGGGAGAGGGATTAGAACACCTGTCAGTTTTTATTGCTGTCTGTGCCCCCGTTAAAGAGATCCATCCTTTTGATTTGTCCTGTTTACCATTATCATTGAAAGTGAAAGTAGAAGAAAATCTCAAATTTTCGGTTGTCCCCAGAAAAGCAATAGACGAGAAACCCTCCAATGGGGACACTAGTTTTGGTGACCTAGGGGTCCCCAAGGAATTCCCTTAACTTGCAGGGTTTTCCTATCACTTCCTGTTTGGCTATGGAACAGAAAGTGAAGGAAAACCATCTGCAATGGGACACAGATGGTGAAAAAAAACCTGATATAACCCTCCCTTACACTATCCAAAATGAAAAAAAAAAATACCTATAGTTCTACTTTAACACCAAACTTTTGTTTATTTATTTTTCCTAAAATATTATTTGTTGCGTGCATTTAGGATAAGATCAATTTATTAGTCTAAAAAAATGGACTTCTGTTGCTTTATTTACTTTTCGTTTGCAAATCATAGATCTCGTTTATTACTTACTTTATGTATATTTTAACTAAGTTAGTTATACACCCTAACGCAAACATGTGGCCATTCAGAGCAAAGCAACAGACGTGCTTTAATGCCTATTCCTCAGCAGTACAAGTTTTACTTGGGTTTCACTTTCCTAGCAGGCCAGTTGCTGGGAGGAAGGAGAGAAAGCATGATAAGTCAATTTAGCTAGGGTTATACTGGGTTGAGGACTGTCTCCCCATCATATGTGATAGTGTTAGATTAACCACCAGCCCTGTTACAAGAGAGGAAGGAGCTTGAGTACATGCCCTTCCATACCTGTAAATACTTTCATCATTACAGAGGTGGGAGTGCGAAACTAGGCTGAGTATGTTAGGGCCCCAAATATCACAAAGTGACCCCAGGGGATTGCAAACCCCTGGCACCCCTTTTAGTTTAATTTAAGTTAAATTAGGGCAGTTGAAAAGGATTTTTGAATTGGGCAGTTTCTGTCTTTTCCTTTTGTCTGTTTCAGGTCATCCCTTGTCCCCTTGTTAGCTGTCTCCAGGCAGGGATTTTCTTATCAGTTATCACTGGGTAGATCTGTCTGTATCTTTTAGCTTGTATTGGACCTGGACTTTTGGAGGGATAACCTGGCAACCAATTGTGGATCTGACGCGCCTTATTTTTGCTTCTGAGGCTCCTGTCAGCAGATGGATCTTCGATCAAGCTTAGCTATCCTGCCCCCCCCCCCCTCCCCTAGTTGCGGCTATCCCTTGTTGGAGACATTGTTGCCCACTTTTGTGGGTAGACAGTATGATAAAATACTTTAATGGACTAGTTACATTTAGCTCAAGTCTTGGTAACAGCACTTAAGCTGTTTGGTAGTTTTTGTTTAATTTATGGCTATTTATTTTATATAAAGTTCTATTGGTTTAATTGATATGTTTTTAACCTCAATAATAGGCTGCAGCCTAATACTTTCCAATATTCTTGTCTTGATAATTTTTTAATTACCTTACTTTCTTTTCAGGTTTTTTTGTTACTGTTGTTGTCTTGGGTTCTGTATAGAGTCTGCAATCCCATGTACAGTGCCTTGCAAAAGTAGTCACCCCCCTTGGCATTTTTTGTGTTTTGTTGCCTCACAACCTGGAATTAACATGGATTGTTTATGGATTTGCATCATTTAATTTATAGAACATGCCCACAACTTTGAAGATGTATTTTTTTATTGTGAAGCAAACAACAAAAAGGAAAAAATAACAGAAAAAGTCAATGTGCATAACTATTCACCCCCTTAAAGTCAATACTTTGTAGAGCCACCTTTTGCAGCTATCACAGCTCCAAGTCGCTTTGGATTAGTCTCTATGAGCTTGCAACATCTTACCACTGGGATTTTTGCCCATTCCTCCTTGCAAAACTGCTCCAGCTCCTTCAAGTTGGATGGTTTGCGCATGTGCACAGCAATCTTTGAGTCTGACCACAGATTTGCTATTGGATTGAGGTCTGGGCTTTGAGTAGGCCATTCCAACACATTTACATGTTTCCCCTTAAACTCAAGTGTTGCTTTAGCAGTGTGTTTAGGGTCATTGTCCTGCTGGAAGGTGAACCTCCGTCCTAGCCTCAAATCACACACAGAGTGGTACATGTTTTGCTATGTGCGCCAGACATAGCGTTTTCTTTGATGGACAAAAAGTTCAATTTTAGTCTCATCAGACCAGAGCACCTTCCTCCATATATTTTGGGAGTCTAGTCTCCCACATGCCTTTTCACAAACTCAAAACATGCCATTTAGTTTTTTGCTGAAAGTAATGGCTTTCTTCTGGCCACTCTGCCATAAAGCCCAACTCTAAAGAGCGTACGGCTTATTGTTTTCCTATGTACAGATACTCCAGTCTCTGCTGTGGAACTCTGCAGCTCCTCCGGGGTTACCTTAGGTCTCTGTGCTGCCTCTCTGATTAATGCCCTCCTTGCCCGGTCCATGAGTTTTGGTGTGCGGCCATCTCTTGGCAGGTTTACTGTTGTGCCATGTTCTTTCCATTTGGTTATGATCGATTTGATGGTGCTCCTAAGGATCATCAAAGATTTGGATATTCTTTTATAACCTAACCCTGACTTCTCAACAACATTGTCCCTTACTTGTTTGCAGAGTTCCTTGGTCTTCATGGCAGTGTTTGGTTAGTGGTGCCTCTTGCGTAGGTGTTGCAGCCTCTGGGGCCTTTCAAAAAGGTGTCTATATGTAATGACAGATGATGTGACACTTAGATTGCACACAGATGGACATCATTTCACTAATTATGTGACTTCTGAAAGTAATTGGTTGCACCAGAGCTTTTTATGGGCTTCATAACAAAGGTGGTGAATACATACGCACATGCCAATTATCAGTTTTTTATTTCTGAAAAATTGTTTTATGTATATGTTTTTTTAATTTAACTTCACCAACTTAGACTATTGTGTTCTGATTCATCACATATGATTCAGATTAAAAAAAAACATTGAACTAAAGGCTGTAATGTAACAAAATAGGTACAAAGCCAAGGGGGGTAAATACTTTTGCAAGGCACTGTACTGCTGTTGAAAGGGTCAGTTTTTAATAGTTACATTGATGGCCTCCAGACCTCCAGAAAATCAGCTCAATTCATAGTTGAAATACTGAAATGTTACTTTTTTACCTGGCAAAGGATTTTTAATTTTTGACAGCCATTCTTGAGATACAGTATATACATACCTACAGTATCTCACAAAAGTGAGTACACCCGTTACATTTTTGTAAATATTTTATTATATCTTTTCATGTGATAACTCTGAAGAAATGACACTTTGCTACAATGTAAAGTAGTGAGTGTACAGCTTGTATAACAGTGTAAATTTGCTGTCCCCTCAAAATAACTCAACGCACAGCCATTAATGTCTAAACCGCTGGTAACAAAAGTGAGTACACCCCTAAGTGAAAATATCCAAATTGGGCCCAAAGTGTCAATATTTTGCTGTGGCCACCATTATTTTCCAGCACTGCCTTAATCCTCTTGGACATGGAGTTCACAGGTTACCACTAAAGTCCTCTTCCACTCCTCCATGATGACATCACGGAGCTGGTGGATGTTAGAGACCTTGCGCTCCTCCACCTTACATTTGAGGATGCCCTACAGATGCTCAATAGGGTTTAGGTCTGGAGACATGCTTGGCCAGTCCATCACCTTTACCCTCAGCTTCCTTAGCAAGGCAGTTGTCGTCTTGGAGGTGTGTTTGGGGTAGTTATCTTGGAATACTGCTCTGTGGCCCAGTCTCTGAAGGGAGTGGATCATGCTCTGCTTCAGTATGTCACAGTACATGTTGATATTCATGGTTGCCTCAATGAACTGTAGCTCCCCAGTGCCGGCAGCACTCATGCAGCCCCAGACCATGACACTCCCACCACCATGCTTGACTGTAGGCAAGACACACTTGTCTTTGTACTTCTCGCCTGGTTGGCGCCACACACGCTTGACACCATCTGACCCAAATAAGATTATCTTGGTTTCATCAGACCACAGGACATGGTTCAAGTAATCCATGTCCTTAGTCTGCTTGTCTTCAGGAAACTGTTTGCTGTCTTTCTTGTGCATCATCTTTAGAAGAGGCTTCCCTCTGGGACGACAGCCATGCAGACCAATTTGATGCAGTGTGCGGCATATGGCCTGAGCACTGACAGGCTAACCCCCCACACCTTCAACCTCTGCAGCAATGCTGGCAGCACTTGTACGTCTATTTCCCAAAAACAACCTCTGGATATGACGCTGAGCACGTGCACTCAAATTCTTTGGTCGACCATGGCAAGGCCTGTTCTGAGTGGAACCTGTCCTGTTAAAACACTGTATGGTCTTGGCCACCTTGCTGCAGCTCACTTTCAGGGTCTTGGCAATCTTCTTATAGCCTAGGCCATCTTTATGTAGAGCAACAATCCTTTTTTTCAGATCCTCAGAGAGTTCTTTGCCATGAGGTGCCATGTTGAACTTCCAGTGACCAATATGAGAGAGTGAGAGTGATAACACCAAATTTAACATACCTGCTCCCCATTCACACCTGAGACCTTGTAACACTAACTAATCACATGACACAGGGGAGGGAAAATGGCTAAATGGGTCCAATTTGGACATTTTCACTTAGGGGTGCACTCACTTTTGTTGCCAGCGGTTTAGACATTAATGGCTGTGTGTTGAGTTATTTTGAGGGGACAGCAAATTTATACTGTTATACAAGATGTACACATTGTAGCAAAGTGTCATTTCCTCGGTGTTGTCACATGAAAAGATAGAATAAAATGTTTACAAAAAGGTGAGGGGTGTACTCACTTTTGTGAGATACAGTATGTCTTGATATGAATCTGATGATGTAGTATTACTGCTTCATAAATCAGCTTTAATGATTTCTAGGTCAGTTCCCTGCTTATATAACAGAGAGATGGGGTGACTAGCTAAAGGAGTAGAAGATGTTCACTTTGCAAAGTGAATGAGGTGAAACTGTGTTGACTTTGTATACCCAATCATCTGCAAAATAAATTAAAAAATAAACAGGATTTTTTTTTTGCTCACAAAAATTAATGATTGAAGTCCGTCCACCACATTCACTAAACCAAGTGAAAAATCACTTAGTGCATGAGATGAATCACCCTCTATGTTGATCTATAATGAGGATACTGGAGGTGCAGAAGTGACATAGATAGCTAAACTGCTGAACCAAGAAGATAAATTGATTAATAGGAAAATATGTGTGTCATCTGTTAGAGCATGCAGTGTCGAAAATTTGTTAAAAAGAATTTGAAATCCTTTGGGAAGAAAATCAGTAAACATATATGTTTTTAAGTGGTGTTACAGTATATAACTGTTCTCCTAGTGCTTTAATTATTTGAGGAAGGAAAATAAATCCCTGGAGCCGCACATTACTCAAAACTCATATGTAAAGAGTGGAAGCAGCCTCAGTCTAGACTTCATCTAGGCCCCACCTTTGACATGTTTCACCCAACCCACGGGGCTTAATCATTAATTTACCATGAATATTGGTATAGCAGTTAACAACACAACCTGGATCCCATATGTGTTGTGCAACAATGATCTGTTCAGTTTGTTAGGGTTTATGGTGTCCTTTTATGAAAGTGCGGTAAAATACCGCTTTTCAGTTCTCAGGCATTCTCAGAGGAGATCGCTCTCCTCTGAGTGCCTGTTTATGAAAGTGTGTAGATCGCTTCTCATGTTGAGTTGAGGAGCGATCTACAAACGCCGGGAACTCCTGAGAACGGCTCCTCTCACTGTAATCTCGTGTGATATAGCGGGATTACAGTATGAGGAACCATAAAATACAAAAGTTTAACACAAATCAGCACACATTATTCCCCAACATATTAATAAAATAATAAAGATAAATTCCCCCTACACAATATACATTAACCTAATTATAAAAAAAAACATTGTTTTTATCAATATTTAAAGATCATACATGTCCCTATTTAAATGTGAATGGTGTATAGTAAATGAATGTAATGCACATATGTAATGCAGCTATACACCATTCATATAAATGCAAAATACATTTATAATCATTAAAAAAATAATTTTAATAAAGTATACAAGTATAAATATTTATTAATAAATTAAAATAAAATATATTTCATTATAGATAAACATAAAAATTGATAAACTGGTGCGATGCGAGAACACTGCGAATCCACTGCGGGTTCCCGCATCGCACCGACTCGCATGTCAGTTCACGCTGCCATATGCGAATCGCTGGGGAGTGTCAATACATTGTTAAGGACACCCCCAGATCAGCTTGCATATCGCACTGCGAACTGACAGTTCGGACATGAATCGGATCACATATGTGTGAACACACATGCGATCCGATTCTGGTCCGAACAGAAAAAAGGGTCCTGTGCGTGTTTGCACCGAATGCAGTGCGATATCAGCCATACTATCTGTACAGCTGATATCGCACCGCACAGACATCGCATGTAATGTGAATGGCAGTGTGCTGCAAATAACATGCGATGCCTGTGCGATGTCCGGCATCGCACAAGTGTGAACTGGGCCTAAAAGTTAACACCCCCAAGCATATCGCAGTGCGATCTGCAAACTCGGACAGTAATCGAATCGCATGGGTGTGAACACCCATGCAATCCGATTCTGCTGTGGACCAAAAAAAGGGTCCTGTAAGAGTTTGGTCCGAGGGCAATGCAAATTTAGCAATACTATCTGTATGGCTGAAATCGCATCGCACAGAGATCGGATGTGATTTTGCACTGCAGTGCGGTGCGAATCACATCCGATCTCTGACACCGCAGCAGTGGGAACTGGCCCTAAATCATATTGCATTTGCACCAAAATGGTACAGGACCCTTTATTTGGTCCGCACTGGAATCGGATCGCATGGGTGTGAACACCCATGCGATCCGATTCCTGCACCATTACATAGTTCGCACTGCGATCTGTGAAATGATCTGGGGGTGTCATTAACTTTACATTGACACCCGCAGTGGTGCGCAGATGTCAATGTAGGTGCGATGTGAAAACCCGCACAGGAATCACGCTGGTTCACGCATCGCACAAGTGTGAACCCAGCCAGAGACATGAGCATCTAAAAAAAAATATATATATATAGCTATATATAGATACATATATATATATATATATGTATCTATATATAGCTATATATATATATATATATATATATATATATATGTATATAGATGTATATATATATATATATATATATATATATATATATATATATATATATATATATGTATGTATGTATATATATATATATATATATATATATATATATATATATATATATATATATATATACATATATATATATATATATATATATATATATACATATATATATATATATATATATATATATATATATGTATATATATATATATATATATATATATATATACACTATAAATTCCTATCCTGCTGGTTTTGGGGTGTGTAATGGTGGGGAAGGTGTGCTCTGACTGTTTGGTGAAAGAAAGAAGTCAAAAGACTTCTTTCTTTCTCCAGAATATCAGCCAGTTTCAGGCTTCTCACTCAGATTCTCCACTTCTGAAATGGTGAATCAGAAAGTGAGAATTCTGTCACAGATCGCCAGTGAGGTGTGGAGATCGCACCTTCATAAACTGGCCGTTTCTGTGAATTCTCACTGTGCTGAGATAATTAGCGGAGAACATGTTCTCCGCTGATTATCTCAGTTTCATAAACTGGTAAAGCGCTGAGATCAGCGGTGAGACTCGGGATCGCCGCTGATCTCAGTTTCATAAAAGGACACCTATATGTTGTCAAGGCTTGAGTTCACCTTCCTGAATCAATGTCAACATCAAGGTGCACAGCTTTGTTTCTAATAATATAAAATCTGTAAATATAAAAAAAAAAATATTGTTTTAGTCACATTTTTGTGCCTTTAATATCTTTTTTAGTTTAGTTATCTTTAGTTTTAAAGGTGCCCATAAGTACGAATGGATTATTGTCTGATTAGACCAAATACATCCCTTGACATACCAATCCAAGATTGGTGCAAGGCATGTCTACTTACAGTATGGCAATGGCCAGTCTTATGCTTTGTTAAGAAAGGTAGATAAAAGATCTACTATCAGTGGCGGTGCGTCCATAGGGGCGCATGGGCGCCTCCCCCTCTCTCCTGCCACCCCCCTCTATCACCAATAGATAGATTCATGCATTGCATTGCCATCCCTATTCAGGCGCCCGGCCCCTTTTTGGACACCTGGTGCCTGAATTACAACGGCGGGGTATTTTTTTGTAGCAACTGATTAGAGCCATAGGCTCTAATAGGTGTCAAAAAAGGTAAACAGCGAGCGCCATGCTTGGCACTCGCAGTTCACTCAGCTGTGTTAGAAAAGCAAATGAATATTCGCTTTCCTAACACTGAACTGCCTCTCCGCCAATCAGGTGCTCGGGTCTGTTACCTGTCACCCGATTGTCTGAAACAACAGGCGCTACTACTGGACGCCTATCAGGAGGAGAGGACGGGAGATGAGGATGGCAGGAAATGCACGAAGGACCCCACTCGTCACCATCACCCGCTGCCCCACCAAGACAGGGTAAGTGCCGGGCAGACAGCCAGCAGGCGGGGTCACACTGGCGGCATTCAAGGGACCACTGGCAGCATTTGATGGGCACACTGGCAGCATTTAATGGGCACACTGGCAGCATATGATTGGCACACTGGCAGCATTTGATGGGCACACTGTCAGCATTTGATGGGCATACTGGCAGCATTTGATTGGCACAGTGGCAGCATTTGATGGGCACAGTAGCAGCATTTGATGGCACAGTGGCAGCGTTTGATGGCGCAATGGCAGCATTTGATGGGCACAGTGGCAGCATTTGATGGCACAGTGGCAGCGTTTGATGGAGCAGTGGCAGCGTTTGATGGCACAGTGGCTGCAATTAATGATTTTTTTTTTTCAAAAAATGTTTGCGCTCTCCCCCCCCCAAAAAAAAATTTTGAGCACCAGCCGCCACTGGTCTACTTTAACATTTTGTGAGTTGTTTTGTCTGGCAAATTGCAAACAATATTGAATGCTATAGGTTCTAAATGTCCTAATTCAGTAAGTCAACAATGGTTCAAAATGAATTAAACGTCCTTTATGGAAATCAGTTGAAATGTGTCAGAATAAACAGAAGCACCAGTGAGCCAATTATGTTTAGCAATTAGAGAAGGTTCCTAGAGTACAAGAAATTGATTTTTCTTGAAATGCTTGGAAGCTTTGTGTTTCCTGTAGTTTGTAAAAGCCGTTCAAAGTGATTAAAAAACAGCTCTGTTATATTTCACAGCATCGAGATTGCCAAAGTCATTTTCCTTCTCTCCTTTAATGAGGTACATTAGTCAAGAGCCAAATGACCTTTAACCCTGGGATCAAGTGCCTAGTCTGCAGCAAAAACGTGTGGTGCAAGATTAGAGCTTGACATGAGACATCTGCATAAATTAAATATAATGACATATAGAAGTAACTTAGAAGAACTGAATATGTTGCATATTTTATATTCAATAATATTGTCAAATAAAATAACATATGTATGTATACAAATGGAATTTACATTTATAAACATTATTGTAGCTGCTTAATTCCTATTCTATGGGGAGTTCTTTCTTCCCCTTTATTTTTTGGGGTGTTCTTTCACCCTCATATTTGCAGAACAGCAAGCAGGTATATCAGGAAATGTAGCTTCCCTCTATATACATTCTTGGTGGACTGGTGCACCCCTCTGTTCCTTAGGTAGGGATGAGTCAAACTTATCTGGATTCAATTCAAGGCAGGTTTGACACACATTACTAAAGTTCAGGTGCTGAACCCAACCCTGTTGAAGTCAATGGGAGCTGAATGTTAAAAAACAGTAAGAGACATTTTGTAGGCCAATAGGCAAGGGGTTGTCAGGCAAATGAAATGGGGGGCTGGGCATTGCCCTAGGAAATATTTACCAAAGCAAAAAACATTTTTTTAAATCATGTTTGGTGGGAAGCAAAGATTTTAAAAAAGATTTAAAGGCAATATTAAAAAAGCAAAATTCCTTTAAATAACATGCCCAAGGTGCCCTTAACCTGCCTGTGAAGTAGCACATCTGTACAATGTATAAAACCTACTGCAACAAAACTGACATTTACAAGAGAAGGAGAAAATTGAAAAAATACCTGGTGCTCATCCAAATGGTAAATGGTAAATGGTATATATATATATATATATATATATATATATATATATATATATATATATATATTAAAAATATATACACAATATGACCAAAAGTTTTGGGACACCTGCCTTTACACACACATGAACTTTAATGGTATCCCAGTCTTCGTCCGTAGGGTTCAATATTGAGTTGGCCCACCCTTTGCAGCAATAACAGCTTCAACTCTTCTGGGAAGGCTGTCCATAAGGTTTAGGAGTGTGTCTATAGAAATGTTTGACCATTATTCCAAAAGTGCATTTGCGAGGTCAGGCACTGATGTTGGACGAGAAGGCCTGGCTCTCAGTCTCCACTTTAATTCATCCCAAAGGTGATCTATCAGGTTGATGTCAGGACTCTGTGCAGGCCAGTCAAGTTCCTCCACCCCAAACTCGCTCATCCATGTCTTTATGAACCTTGCTTTGTGCACTGGTGTGCAGTCATGTTGCAATAGGGTCAGTTGGGAGGATGAAATTGTCTAAAATGTCTTGGTATGCTGATGCCTTAAGAGTTCCCTTTACTTGAACTAAAGGGCCAAATCCAACCCCTGAAAAAACAACCCCACACCATAATCCCCCCTCCACCAAATGATTTGGACCAGTGCACAAAGCAAGGTCCATAAAGACATGGATGAGTGAGTTTGGGGTGGAGGAACTTGACTGGCCTGCACAGAGTCCTGACCTCAACCAGATAGAAGAACTTTGGGATAAATTAGAGTGCAAGCTTGTGAAAGTTGTGCGTTTTATTTATAAGATAAGAATAGAAAAGAAAAAATTACACATCATTTTTACGCTAGATGTACTAAGGAATCTCAGAGGTCTAAAGCGGATTTCAATGACAGGGTAATATCGTGACAGCTATCCCCTCACTACAGCCACCGAAGGTTATAATATCCTAGACTCAATAAGGTTCTAGTCATTCTTTAGGAATTAGCCTATATGCACTGGATACTTTTTCCCTTTATTATTTATAATGTGAGGACCTTTGACTGTTGATGAGCTGTGCATTAGAATACTCTCTTTATCTTTTTAGACCATCTTAATTCTTGATGATACATCTCCACAGCCTCCGCTTTATCCTGGACACTTGCCTATGTTGTTATTAAGTACTTACCTGGAATAAATACTAATGTATGCCTAAGCTCCTGAAGAAGCACTTTTGCACGTAACATGTAGAGTTGAGCTACAGCACGCCTCTATTAAATATCTAATCTATTATGTTTGTTTATATATTTTTTCTTTTCTATTGATTTTGTAATAAAGATGTTTATCTCAGTTTCCAGTGCCAATTTTTCCAAATAGTATTCTATTTCAATAGGACGTGGCGCATTTTTACGATCTGTGTATCCAGGGGTTTTGCTAGGTCTACAAAACATCTAGGGCTAGAGCCCAAAGCAGCGAAGTAAAGAAAGTCATACGTTTGGGCGGGCACCCAGAGAGCCTCCCCTTACATCAGGGTCCCCAGAGAGCCTTCCCTTTACATTAGGGTCCCCAGAGAGCCTTCCCTTTACATTGGGGTCCCCAGAGAGTCTCTTCCTTACATCAGGGTCTCCAGAAAGCCCATGCATTACATCAAGGTCCCCAGAGAGCCCCCTTCCTTACATCAGGGTCCCCAGAGAGCCCCTTCCTTACATCAGGGTCCCCAGAGAGCCCCTTCGTTATATCAGGGTCCCCAGAGAGCCTCCCCCTTACACCAGGGTTCCCAGAGAACCTCCCCTTACATCAGGGTCCCCACAGAGCCTCTGCCTTATGTCAGGGTTCCCAGAGAGCCCCCCTTACATCAGGGTCCCCAGAGAGTCCCTTCCTTACATCAGGGTGCCCAGAGAGCCTCCCCTTACATCAGGGTCTCCAGAGAGCCTCTTCCTTACATCAGGGTCCCCAGAGAGCCTCCCCTTACATCAGGGTCCCCAGAGAGCCTCTTCCTTACATCAGATTCCCCAAAAAGCCCCTTCCGTACATCAGGGTCCACAGAGAGCCTCCTCTTTACATCAGGGGAATGTTCAATCTTGAGTTCTTCCTGAGAATGAATGCTTATTTTTGGCATACTTCAGTATTTCCCACTGACAGGGAGATGTTCATTACTGTTGGACACATGAACTGTACAGATGATCCCAGTAGTACATCTTCAGGTTTTCATCTAGAAATGATCCAAGGCCTACAAAGGAGATTGGCTATACTGTACACAATATCAACATTTTTTGGCAAACTGCTTCTCTATGAAGACAAAGCCTTTTAGATGTAAGTGTAGAAATGTCATTACATATATTTTCCAGATGACAAGCCCATACCAGAGAAGATTGTCTTTTAAGGAAAGTTCAATTTCTGTCCCACACACAAAGAAACAAATTCTCATTTCTTTTTCAAGTTGCCCTTATGTCTCACAAGCTATTTCATATCACAGGAAAGATGAAACTTTTTAAACCCTTGGTTAATAAATCCTACTAAAGGAATTTTTTTTTAAAAAAAGATGAGACTTGAGGGTTATACAAACATATATATAAATTTAAAAAGAAAACAACTGGGTCATATTTTGTATGATCTTTAATTTGTTTCAAAGTTATGGAAACACAGGAAATGAACGTCTTCATCACACTATATAATTAATGAATGGTTGTGAGGTTGAAATATTACAACATTTATGATTAGTGATGAGTGGATCAGCCTGGGTTCAATTTGAGGGCCATTTGCCAAACCCATCCTAAAATCTGGGAACCCCAAACCTAGCAACTGAACCCCTAGAATTCTATAGGAGTCACATCTTTTTTTTTTCAAGGAAAATGTGTAAACTATTGTTAAAAAAAGGTTAGGGGTAGCTTGGCACTCCCATGTATCAATGTAGAAACATTTTTCTAAAATACTGGTTTTGGTAGGGAACAGGTCTTTGAAAAGGCTTAGTGGGCAACATTAAAAATACATTCCACATGAAGAGATGCACCTGTAGGATGTATTACAGCAAAAGTGACATTTACAAAAAAACTATTGCTGACAAAGCATATTTCCCAGCCAGATTCATTCTTTTTTAACTGCTTGCCGACCACGCAATAGAATGATGGCTACAGTGCGGCTCGTTAACTCTGGGAGTGCGTACATTGACATCCTCCCAGAATCCCGCTCTCTCGGGAATATCTGTGACCGCCAGGTCCGCATCACGGATCACAGTAAACGGATGCTGATAGCGGCCGTTTACCACGTCATCACTTGTAAACAAACCGGCATCACGTCCGGTTCCTCTCTCCCCTCTCTGTACAGATCTGCACAGTGTGAAGGGAGAGGGGAGAGATCAGTGGCAGCAGCGCTGTGGGCTGGATGTGTAGTGCCCACAGCGCTGATATGTGCCCATTCCAGCCATCCATCCATCCATACTCAGCCATCCATGCTCAGCATACCCATCCATACTGAGCATACTCATCCATCCATCCATGCTCACCCATCCATACTCAGCATACTCATCCATCCATCCATGCTCACCCATCCATACTCAGCATACTCATCCATCCATCCATGCTCACCCATCCATACTCAGCATACTCATCCATCCATCTGTGCTCAGCCATCCATACTCAGCATACTTAGTCATCCATACTCAGCATACCCATCCATACTCAGCATACTCATCCATCCATCCATGCTCAGCTATCCATACTCAGCATACTCATCCATCCATCCATGCTCAGCCATCCCATTCACCCCATTCATAATTAGCTATACCCAGCCATACTCAGCCATACCCAGCAATACTTAGCCATACCCAGCCGTACTCAGCCATACCCAGCCATACTCAGCCGTACCCAGCCATACTCAGTTGTACCCAGCCATACTCAACCGTACCCAGCCATACTCAGTCATAGCCAGCCATACTCAGCCATACTCAGCCATACCCAGCTATACTCAGCCATACCCAGCCATACTCAGTCGTACCCAGCCATACTTCGCCATACTCAGCCGTACCCAGCCATACTCAGCCGTACCCAGCCATCCCATCCATACACAGCCATACTCAGCCATACCCAGCCGTACTCAGCCGTACCCAGCCATACTCATTCGTACCCAGCCACACTTAGTCCTCAGTCATACCCAGCCATACTCAGCCATACCCAGCCATCCCATCTATACCCAGCCATACTCAGCCGTACCCATCCGTAATCAGCCATACCCAGCCATACTCATTCATGCTCAGTCATCCCATCCATACTCAGCCATCCCCATCCATACTCAGCCATCCCCATCCACGGCTCATCCATCCCCATTCATGCTCATCCATGCCACTACAGTGCCTCACAAAAGTGTAATAGGTAGTCAAATTAGATTTGAAACTTATGCCCCTAGAACACCTGACGGTGCTCCCTGCATATTGGGCCTCTCTACGTGGCCATGCTGTGGAAAAGTCTCACACATGTGGCATTGCCATACTCAGGAGCAGTAGGAGAAACTAATTTTTGTTATGTACATGCTATGTGTTAGAAACATTGTGTAAATGGACAACATTGTGTAAAAAAAATGCATTTTCATTTTCTTTACACATTATCCAAAAACTTGTAGAAAAAAAATGACATGTTCAAAAGACTCATTATGCTTCATAGATTATACATTGGGGTGTTTTCTTTCCAAAATGGGGTAATTTTTGGGGCGTTTTCATAGTCCTGGTTCTCCAGGGCCTTCAAAAGTGCAAGAGGTAGTCAAGAAATTATATGTGTAATTTATGCTCCAAGAATGCCTGATGGCGCTCCCTGCATGTTGGGCCTCTGTATGTGGCCACGCTGTGTAAAAGTCTCACGCATGTGGTATCACCATACTCAGAAGGAATAGCAGAATGTGTTGTGGGGTGTAATTTGTGCTATGCATATACTGTGTGTGAGAAATAACCTGCTAATGTAACAATTTTGTGAAAAAAATTTAAAAAATCTTGATTTTGCAAAGAATTGTGGGAAAAAATTAGAACTTCAAAAAACTCACCATGCTTCTCACTAAATACCTTGGGATGTCTAATTTCCAAAAAAGGGTTATTTGGGGGGTATTTGTACTTCCCTGGCTTGTTAGGGTCTCAAGAAATGAGATCAGCCGTCAGTACATCAGGTGTGATCAATTTTCAGAGATTGGCACCATAACTTGTGGAATCTATAACTTTCACAAAGACCAAATATACACCAATTTGGGTTATTTTTACCAAAGGTATGTAGCAGTTTAAATTTTGGACAAAATATATGAAGAAAAATTACTAATTTGCAAAATTGTATAACAGAAACAAAGAAAAATGCATTTTTTACAGAATTTTCGGTCTTTTTTCTTTTATAGCGCAATAAATTAAAAAAACAGCGGTGGTTAAATACCACTAAAGGAAAGCTCTATTTGTGTGAAAAAAAGGACAAAAATATTTACATATAGGTACAGTGTTGCATGACTGAGTAATTGTCATTCAAAATGTGAGAGCACCGAATGCTGAAAATTGGTCTGGTTAGGAAGGGGGTTTAAGTGCCTAGTGGGTAAGTGGTTAAATAAAGTGCCTGGGAGATTTCCATTAACATCTATACCATGACCTCATCCAAGATAAGGGTCTGGCATGGCAAAATGGTGTGGGATTCCCCCCAAAATCCATACCAGTCCCTTATTCTTGATGAGAGACTTGTATGGATTTTATGTATTTTTTTAACAGAAAAGACTTGGAGTCCCCCCAAAACCCATATGAGTACTATATATGAGCATGTGTTGGGTCGATGCAACACAGCATCGACCCAAACTCAAAGCTCATCATTCATGATTTTTACATCTTACATAAAAGGATTGATAATAGATAGATAGATAGATAGATAGATAGATAGATAGATAGATAGATAGATAGATAGATAGATAGATAGATAGATTAGTTTGCATTATTGATCCCTTTCTACGTACAGTATTATGCAGTTTTAGGCAGACTATCTTCCGAACGTCGAATTTCATATAAAATTAATTTGAATTTGAATATAAAAGATTAGAATAGAGTAGAAAGAATAGACTAGAAAAACAATAGAACAGAATAGAATAAGATATAATATATATATTATATTTTATTCTGTTCTGTTCTATTGTTTTTCTAGTCTATTCTTTTCTATTATTTTCTATTCAAATTCGAATTCATTCTATACGAAATTCGAATTTCAGAAGCCATCTTCCCTAATTCGAATTTCGTATAGAATGAATTCAAATTCGAATAGAAAAGTTTATAATAGAATAAAAGAGAATAGCATAGAAAAACAATGAAACAGAATAGAAAAAAATATAATATATATATTATATTTTATTCTTTTCTGTTCTATTGTTTTTCTAGTCTATTCTATTTCTATTATTTTCTATTCTAATCTTTTCTATTCAAATTCGAATTCATTCTATACGAAATTCTAATTTTAGAAGCCATCTTCCGAAATTCGAATTTTGCATAGAATTAATTCAAATTCGAATAGAAAAGTTTAGAATAGAATAGAGAAGAATAGCATAGAAAAACAATGGAACAGAATAGAAAAAAAATATAATATATATATAACCATCTTCCGAAATTGGAATTCGGTACAGAATGAATTCAAATTTGAATAGAAAAGATTAGAATACAATATATTATATTTTTTTCTATTCTGTTCTATTGTTTTTCTATGCTATTCTTTTATATTTTCTATTCTATCCTAATCTTTTCTATTGGAATTCGATTTCATTCTATACGAATTTCAAATTTTGCGAAATGGTTATATATAGGTTACTTTTTCAAATTCAGTTAATGTTTTTTTCAAATGCGGTAGAATTTTTTCGAATTTTATAGTTTTTTCAAATGCGGTAGAATTTTTTCGAATTTTATAGTTTTTTTCAAATGTGGTAGAATTTTTTCGAATTTGACAGTTTTTTTCGAATGTGGTAGAATTTTTTTGAATTTGATAGTTTTTTTCGAATACGGTCGAATTTTTTCGAATGCGGTCGAATTTTTTCGAACTCGAATACGAAACGAATTCCGAAAACAAATGTAACGAATGCAACAAATTTAACTAAACTAATTTAGTTAAATAACGAATCGAAACAAAACGAAACTAAACAAATTTTTTCATCCTGCACATGTCTACATGTGATGTAAATAGAGCCGGTAATCAGCTATTTTTTCTCCTCATGCTGATAGAGTGAGGAGAAAAAAAAAGCCGCTCACCAGCGGCTGTCAGAAGGACATCGGTCCTGATGGCGGGATCATCTGTGCTGAATAGTTAACCAATTACACCAAGAAGTTGCTAATGATCATAATTTTCATATGTAAGTTGAAACACACTCATCAACTGAAACAGAAACAACTGTGTAGGAGGCTTAAACATGTGTGAGGAACAGCCAAACTCTGCTACTAAGGTGAGAATGTGGAAGGCGGTTTAATGTCACAGGTCATACGCCATGGCAAGTCTGAGCACAGCAACAAGACTCAAGGTCATCAAGGCATCGGTAAAGTCTCTTCCAGGCAAAGATTTTAAAGCAGACTGGATTTTCAAGATGTGGTGTTCAAACTCTTTTGAAAAAGCACAAAGAAACAGGCAACATTGAGAACCGTAGGCACAGCGGTCGGCCAAGAAAACTTAATGCAGCAGATAAAAGAATGCAAGACACAACATGCTTACTTTCCTTCGACATCGGAAGATGTCCAGCAGTGCCATCAGCATATAACTGGAAACAAGTGGGACCCAGGTACATATATCTACTGTCCAGGGAAGTCTGTCCAGAAGAGGTCTTCATAGAAGAATTGTGGTAAAAAAGTCATACCTCCAACGTGGAAACAAGGCTTAGTGACTCAACTATGAATGAAAACATAGCCACTGGAGTGCAAAAAAATGGCAGAAAGTGCTCTGAGTCAAAATTTGGCTGTAGCAGAAGGCAATTTGTTCATCGAAAGGCTGGAGAACGGTACAATGAGTGTACTGTGAAGCATGGTGGAAGTTGCTTACAAGTCTGGGGCTGCATTTCTGCAAATGGAGTTGGAGATTTGGTCAGGATCAATGGTGTCCTCAATGCTGAAAAATACAGGTAGATACTTACAGTGTATCTATCATGCCATACCATCAGGGAAGCATGTTATTGACCCCAAATTAATTCTGCAGCAGGACAATGACCCCAACCATACAGTCAATATCATTAAGAACTATCTTCAGCGTAAAGAAGAACAAGGAGTCTTGGAAGTGATGATTTGTCCCCCACAGAGCCCTGATCTCAACCTTATTGAGTCCTTTCGAGATTACACGAAGACACAGAAGGACTTGTGGCAGCCTACATCCATGGAAAATCTGTGATTGGTTCTCCAAGATGTTTGAAATAACCTATCTATCAAGTGTATCTAGAATTGATACTGTTTTGAAGGCAAATGGTGGTAACACCAAATATTGATTTCTCTTCTGTTCATTTACTTTCCATTTGGTTAACCACTTGACCACTGGGCACTTAAACTCCCTTCCTAATCAGACCAATTTTCAGCTTTCGGTGATCTCACATTTTGAATTACAATTACTCAGTAATACAACACTGTACCCATATGAATTTTTTGTCCTTTTTTCACACAAATAAAGCTTTCTTTTGGTGGTATTTAATCACCATTGAGTTTTTTATTTTTTGTGCTATAAAAGAAAAAAGACTGAAAATTCAGTAAAAAAATGAATTTTTCTTTGTTTCTGTTATAAAATTTAGCAAATTAGTAATTTTTCTTCGTAAATTTTGGCCAAAATTTATACTGCTACATATCTTTGGTAAAAATAAGTGCAAATTGGTGTATATTATTTGGTCTTTGTGAAAGTTATAGAATCCACAATCTAATTTCTTGTGACCCTAACATGCCAGAAAAGTACAAATATCCCCCAAATGACCCCTTTTTGGAAAGAAGACATTCCAAGGTATTTAGAATGATGCATGGTGATTTTTTTGAAGTTGTCATTTTTTCCCACAATTCTTTGCAAAATCAAGATTTTTTTTTCTTTTTTTTTACACTAAATTGTCATATTAGCAGGTTATTTCTCACACACAGCATATGCATACCACAAATTACACCCCAAAACACATTCTGCTATTACTCCCAAGTATGGCGATACCACATGTGTGAGACTTTTACACAGTGTGGCCACATACAGAGGCCCAACATGCAGGGAGCACCTTCAGGTGTTCTGGAGCACCCAGGCCAATTCTGACATTTCTCTACTACATGTAAAAATCATCATTTATTTGCTAGAAAATGACATAGAACCCCAAAACATTACATATGTTTTTTTAGCAAAGACCCTAGAGAATACAATAGCGTTTTTTTATCTCGCACGGTATTTGCGCAGCAATTTTTCGAACGCTTTTTTTTGGGGACAAAAAACAGTTTTGTGCTTTAGAAAAACAAAACAGTAAAGTTAGCCCAATGTTTTTGCATAATGTGAAAGATGAAGTTACGCCGAGTAAATAGATACCTAACATGTCACCCTTCAAAATTGCATGCGCTCGTGGAATGGCGTCAAACTTCGCTACTCAAAAATCCCCATAGGCGACGCTTTAAAATTTTTTACTGGTTACATGTTTTGAGTTACAGAGGAGGTCTAGGGCCAAAATTATTGCTCTCTCTCTAACGTTTGCAGAGATACTTCACATGTGCGGTTTGAAGACCGTTTGTTTGAAGACCGTTTTCATATGTGGGCGGGAATATGTATGCATTCGCTTCTGCATGCGAGCACACGGACAGGGGCACTTTTAAAAAAAAAAAATTATTGTTCATTTTACTTTACTGATTTTAGTTTGACACTTTTTTTCCAAAAAAAAAATTTTGATCACTTTTATTCCTATTACAAGGAATGTAAACATCCCTTGTAATAGGAATATGGCATGACAGGTCCTCTTTACAGTGAGATATGGGGTCAATAATACCCCAAATCTCACCTGTAGGCTGGGAAGCCTGAAATAAAAAAAAAAAAAACGATCCTGGCTTTGATCGTAGCGGTGAGTCGGTAGAAGCACCGGAGGGGGGGATCCCCTCTCGCCTCCTGTAAGAACGATCAAGCAGTGGAACAGCCACTATGATCATTCTTATGGTGTAGGGAATCGCCAGCTGAAAAGGTGGATATCTGAATGATGCCTGTAGCTGCAGGCATCATTCAGATATCCTTGCACAAAGTCAAGGACGTCATATGACGGCCGGCGGGCGGGAAATGGTTAAAACATATTTTTTTTAACACAAAGTTGTCCATTTATACAATATTTCTCACACATAGCATGTACATACCAAAAATGACACCCCAAAATAGATTCTCCTACTCCTGTGTACGGCGATACCACATGTGTGAGCCTTCCACAGCCTGGCCACATACAGAGACCGAGTATGGCTGAGCATAGCAGGGTATTGCAGGGTATCACCAAGTATGATTCGGTATGGCAGAGCATGGCTGGGTATCACCAAGTATTGCAGAGTATGGCTGGGTATTGCAGAGTATGAATGAATGAATGAGTGACTTGTATAGCGCTACCTATGCAAACTGAATCGCCTCAGGGCGCTTTTTTTAATCTACCAGCATGTCTTTGGAGTGTGGGAGGAAACCGGAGTACCCGGAGGAAACCCACGCAGGCACAGGGAGAACATGCAAACTCCAGGCAGGTAGTGCCGTGGTCGGGATTTGAACCAGCGACCCTATTGCTGCTAGGTGAGAGTGCTATCCACTACACCACTGTGCTGCCCAGAGTATGGCTGGGTATTGCAGAGTAAGGCTGGGTATGGCTGGGTATGGCAGGGTATTGCAGAGTATGGCAGGGTATTGCAGAGTATGGCATAGTATGGCAGGGTATTGCAGAGTATTGCAGGGTATTGTGGAGTATTGCAGGGTATTGCAGAGTATTGCGGGGTATTGTAGAGTATTGTGGAGTACTGCAGGGTATTGCAGAGTATTGCAGAGTATTGCGGGGTATTCCGGGGTATTGCAGAGTAATACAGAGTATTGCAGAGTATTGCAGAGTAGTGTAGAGTAGTGCAGAGTAGTGCAGAGTATTGCAGGGTAGTGCAGAGCATTGCAGGGTATTAGAGTATGGAGGGATGGCTGAGCATGGATGGATGGATGTGACTGCATTTGTCACAGAGTAGCGCTGTGGGCACTACAGATCCAGCCCACATCGCTGCTGCCATCTGATCCCTCCCTCTCTCCTCTCACACTGCACCGATCAGTACAGAGAAGGGAGGGAGAAACATGACGCCGGTTTGTTTACATGTGATCACTCCGTCATTTGACGGAGCGATCACATGGTAAACAGCCGCGATCAGCGGCCGTTTACTGTGATCCGTGATGCGCCAGGTCCTCTGGACCCAGCGGTCATGGCTGTTCCCAGGTGCGCGCCCCAGGGGGCGCGCAAGATCGGAATTCTGGGAAGACGTCCATGGACGCCCTCCCAGAATAAGCCAACCGCGCTGTAGCTGTCTTTCGGCTATGGGCCAGTCGGCATGTGGTTAATTGATAAAATAAATTATTAAAAGATCTATTTCTGAAAGCATTCTTCAAGCAGAGTTCCACCCAAAAGTGGAACTTCCGCTTATATGCTTCCTCCCCCTCTCCGATGCCACATTTGTTACCTTTCGGGGGGTAACGGGTACCTGTTTTTGACAGATACCCTTCCTCACTTCTGGGAGACAGCACCGCAGAGCTGTCCCTTGGAAGTTCGCCCCCTCCTCCTTCTCCCGCTGCCCAGCCAGTTAGAAAGCGCAGTGTGCTGCGTGTATACGCAGTAGGGAACTGGCTGTGAAGCTGAAAGGCTTCACTGCTGGTTTCCCTTACTTTGAATGGTGGTGGCAGCACCCGAGAGCTGATCTGAAAATCGGCTTAGGGTGCCAACGTCATGGGAACCCTGGACAGGTAAGTTTTCGTAGCCTCCCTGGCGGTATGATTATGTTATATTTTTGCGTCTCAAAGCAGTACAATTATTTTGCATAGAAATTTGGCGTTTCATATTGTAGGCCTGTAATGCTTAGCAATAACACACTTAAATCTGTCCAAACAAGAGTCTAATAGATATCCCGGGTATGATGAAGTTTGAAACACAAAATCATAAATTATAATATAATAAATAAATATAAATAATTATAAAAATAATAATATAATAATAATAAAATTTCCCCACGATGCACTATCGCTCAATTCTGCAAGTGTTCTAATTTACTATCGCTGTTTTCTAGCTGGTCTAAAACCACTTTTGACGTAAAGGGACACTTTTTGATTGCTATGGACAATCTTCAGTTTCCAGGCAGAAAGAACAGTATATATCATATAAAACTGCATGCAGGGCACTGGACAAAGCACTGGGCACAAAAGGGATGTGAAATAATTTCATGCAGTAATGTAATCTGTAAGATTACAGTGTACTGTGTGTGTTATGATTTTTCAATTTTCTGAATTTGCTGCCGAGCTCCGCCCCCATGCATCGCGACGCTCGCAGGGAACAGAGCCCACCACAGAGAGGCATCGGGCAGAGGACAGAGCCCACGGACACAGCGGGGGGACATCGCAGGATTCTAGGGACAAGGTAAATATACTGCACCAGGATCCTGCAATGCAATCCCGAGTGTGGCTCGGGGTTACCGCTAATGGTACTGAAACTTAACCCCGAGCCACACTTGGGAAAACCACCATGGAGGTTAAAAGTCAGAAGCTACAGTATTTCTAGCTGCTGACTTTTTCATTTTTTTCACGGGGGGTGGAACACCTCTTAATTTACAGCATTTTTTCACCCCTGCCCAAAACAATTGCACAGTAGTGTATTTCACAAAAATGGTTGTTGAATATGTCCACTGGTCTACCAAATTCTAGACTTGTATATTATTATTATTATTATTATTATACAGGTTTTATATAGCGCCAACAGTTTGCGCAGCGCTTTACAACATGAGGGCAGACATTACAGTTAAATCAGAGGGCCCTGCTCGTTCGAGCTTACAATCTAAAAATGTGAAGTGAGTAGATTTGATTCCTGGACAAGCTATGTTGACCATCCAGCACCATAATAAAGAATTATTACTGTCCAGGTCACACAAAGAATTATTTTATAAGACATGTGGCCAACTTTAGCCTATAGCTGCTAAAAGACTTCAGATGATCTTAAACCTGGTACACCCAGCAGGCTGAACAAAAAAAACTGAGGAGCTCGGGAGGAGCTAATTGTACTAGCTATGCAATGTTAGTACAGTGATCTCTCTGCTGCGCTTTTGTGTTCTGACGGGGGGCTGCCTTGACGCTCTAGATAATCATCCGGCATCTATCGGACAGGCAGCTGCACACATGGGCCAAACGTTATCCGATTTCTGTTAAACTGCCCGTGCGGGCTTTAGTCCAGTCTTGAGATGACAAGCCTTTCAGATAAACCTATCCCTAAAGGGAAACCAATAACCTCTTCAGATGTCCCATGGCTGTGAAATCTCAGTTTTGGCACTTCAGGATGGATTGTCCCATCTGATCTGCATTGTTGTCCCAAGATAAAGATGTCTTCTCAATGCATTACTTTGTATGCTACTATGTATGCTGCTCTGATGCATGCATGCATGCTTAGTACACAATTACTTGAGCCCCATTCATCAGTTTTCATCAGTTTTCTGAATCTTACATGTGTAGTAAGTAAATAGTGATGTACAGTGCTTTACTTATGTAAAATGTTTCCATATGGAATAGGTACTTTGGTGAAAACTGGTTTACTAAAAATAAAAATGCAGCAAGCAGAATTTTTTCATGCTCCAAAATAATAATGGCTTTAGAAGATCATATAAAAACTGTGAAGTTTGAAAGGTTTAGGAAGAATGGACCACCTGTCTGATTGATGTGACAATGGAAAATGTTGGACGATAGATAAGGCAGACCATAGATGATTTTTTTTTTTTTGTTCAACCAGCAGGTTAAAAAAAAAAAAAAAAAACTCAACTTCCCCATCCACACATTCAAGGTAGAATTGTGGAATCTTCCCAACTGAGCCTTTGTATTCTTGCAGTTGGGAGGCTTTCCTACTGTCAGAATATACTACAATAGCCAGCAGCACTGATTGAGCGGAAATTTTCCAACAGGGCAGTTGTACAGAAGTCATTTGGTAGATCAACTTCTGCACAACCACCCTGCCCATACATAGATTAAAATTTGCCTGGTCCCTGCTGAACCAGCTGAATTTTTGATCCAGCTATGGCTTATAAAGATGTGGGTGAACACAAATATGTCCTGCAACAAAGGTGTATGTGTATACGAGGAAAGAATGAGAAGTATAAATGTATTTTTTTCATAAAGTATATGCACTTAGCAAAACTTTTTAACTTAAAGATTTATTTAAAGATTTCACAATACAATTATAAGTGATCAATGTACCCATATTAACATTGTTATTGTCATCTCAATATAGTCATATAGCAGACACAGTGTGCTATAGTTTGCCACTTGTGTACATCATGTATGCTATATTCAGCCATTTCAAGGATTCTTTCCTTTTATAAGTTTCTAAGAAATATATATGGGAACCTTCAGAGCAAATCCAAGTCATATGGCTTGGTTTTTACTTTATCTTTTTTTTTACTTCAAATATCTAAGCACCTGCAAGGGATGTTTCTAATTTTTCCAAAAATCCACCTAATGTGACTGGGTGGTGAAAACAAATGCAGGCTGGGAAAAATTACCTCTTTACAGCTTATTATAACTAGATTTTATATTGCCCCACAGATAGTAAAAAAAGACCAACAGCTAATGTATACTTATAATGTATAGTTCATCGCAGCAGAACTGCATGGCAATGAGAAATGAATATGAAGAAGAGACAGCACAGCCAGAATGGTCACCATCTTTAATTAACATTTAGAACAGTCTTGTTTTGCAATAGGGAAGACTGGAGTAAGGCGGGGAAAGATTTATAGTTATGGAAGTCGGCATGTGTGCCGGATTTCTTCCAATACATATCAGCTCTGTGTGTGAGAGCTCTGAGTATGTATGTGGGAGTCTAAGCAAGCAGAGAATATGTGGGTTAACAACAGCAAAATTGTTAGAAATGATGGAGTTATTAAAATCTAGTCATGATCTGACCAACAAATATGAACAAAGTTGCTTAAGCTTCTTGGAGAAGCAGGCATTGTTTACTTGAGCTAACCAGGATGTTGTGGAGGATTTTGCCAATGGGAATATGGATAATGTCACAGTAAATATAAATATAACACAGTTGATTTTATTTTTTGATATAACTAAAACTATTAACCAAATCATAAATCTAAAGAATATGAACAAAAGAATTATATAAAAATTTTGAAGAAAGGCAAAACTACTAATAAATAATTTGAATGTTTGTTAAAGATCACTTTGTAAAACAATCTATTCAGTTTAAAATAGAAATGAAAGGCACATTTGTGTATAAAGCATTTTAGTAATACCTTTTTCCCCCTTTTTTATAAGTGATCACATTCTCTCTGTTTTCAGCCACATAAGAGCTGGGGGATGAGAAACACCAGGACACTGATTTCCCAGTGAATGGCTGTGCAGGGAAGGCGTGTCAGGATAAGTCTGATCATTGGAGGAGAGCAGGCTAGAGAGCTGGCCACAGTGTGTTCTCCTGCTTAATTTAGTCAGTTTTTAATAGGAAAGCGAAGGGACTGGCAGGAACACCAGGGATTTCACACAAAGGAAGCAATACAAAGAGAACAGGATATTTTTTCATACAAGTACATGGTACAGCAGGCATATATCAGGAATATGAAATCTTGGGGTAACATACTCTTTAAGGACACAAAGGAAGATGATGGAAAGTAAAAATTTTACCCATAGATTGTGATTTAGTAAGCAAAATAGCAAAGTGAGAGGGAGCTGTGTAACTTTTTAACTCTGCATCTCAGATGTATTCAAACTTTTCACATCCACTGCTTGGATAACCTGCCTATGCAGAAAGGCTTCTTACTTATACAGTATACCTCTATTAAAAATTAAACAATTTTAGTGAATTGACTTCATCAAAAAAAAAATTAGCACTGCTTCTGATTGACCTGAATATGCAGTATTAAATTGTACCCGTATGTGTTACATTTGGTATAATGTAATCTACTGGCCAGCTTGGCCAATTAGTTGCCCATCCACTGTTTATTTTTATATACAGCTGTCCAGAAAGTTGCTGGCAGCTTAAAGTTTTGTTCAATCTGCTAAAGCAGCATTGGGCTGTCAACGTATTTAGGATTATTTAATAAAGCATTGGAAAGCACTGAGTTATGGCATCTTGGCACATGGTGACTTTCCCAGCAGTTCGAGTCTATTGTGGTTAGCATGTTTTGCTATGCAGTAAAAAAAAAAAAAACTGGATACTTTCATTGCCACTGCTAACAGAAGATTTTTATGTTGCTCAGTATTCAGCAAGTATACTCCTTATACTTCATGCTACTATTTTTTAATTTACTAAGGATTCAGTATTGACATTTTTAATTTACTGTCCCCAGAAACAAGAGTTATGTCACGCACACACGATCGGACATTCTGACAACAAAATCCATGGATTTTTTCGGACGGATGTTGGCTAAAACTTGTCTTACATACACACGGTCACACAAATCTTGTCGGAAATTCCGAACGCCAAGAATGCGGTGACGTACAACACATACGACAAGCCGAGAAAAATGAAGTTCAATAGCCAGTGCGGCTCTTCTGCTTGATTCCGAGCATATGTGGAACTTTGTGTGTCGGAATTGTGTACACATGATCGGAATTTACGACAACAGATTTTGTTGTCGGAAAATTTGAGATCCAGATCTCAAATTTTGTGTGACAGAAATTCCAATGGAAAATGTCCGATGGAGCCTACACACGGTCGGAATTTCCAACAACAAGCTCCCATCGAACATTTTCCGTCGGAAAATCCGACTGTGTGTACAGGGCATTAGAGATGCGTTTGTGCCTTTTTATTTTATAAATCTATATGTTTAAAAGCCAAAAAGGGGATAATGTGTTAGTAAAGTCTTAATTATGATTAGGGAGAGTGAATTGTGTCACACATGAGGTAAACCAGCATATCTTCCAACAAAACATATTTATGGAACATTGTATGGCTGTGCTGAATTGGTGTGATGGACAACAAAGTTAGAAACCTTGCCCAATCACTATTTTTTTTTTATCTGATGCCTCCTCCCCTTCCTTCAACACTGCCTTATCCAGGAATACTTGAATGGTTTGAATGCTTCTATTTAAAGGAGAAAGCGACAAAAAAAAAGATGCTTCATTTGCATTATGCATTAAACACCTGTTCAATTTTCCTTTCCATCTATGTTCTGACAACAAGGCTGGGCTTATTATGGTCAAGCCAGGAGATTGCCTCTGCTGCAGATTCAATATGGTGGGCTTGACCCTTTTTAGCGATTTTTAACTTGGCAGGGTATAACATGGTGCATGGTAACTTGAAGCCTTTCCCTAATTTCTGTAAATTTAGCTCATCTGTGCTGAACTTCTGTGGAAAAGTACCGATAAAAGGACACTTTTGCCCTATTGTATTGTGTGTTGTATTTATCACTGGCAATGTGGAGAATGATTTCTCGATCTTTATAATTCAGTAATGCCAGCATTGGTCTTGGTGGGTGGGATGGAGGCAAAGGCCTAGGCGACATTCTTTGGACGTGTTCAACAACAAAGGGAAGTGTAAACGCATGCTTGTCAAAAATTTTAGGTAGCCACCTTTCCACAAACACAGTGTGGTCTCTGTCCTCCACTCATTCTGGCAGGCCCATTATGTGTACATTACCTCTAAGCTGGTTTTCAATGTAATCTGCTCTGTTGTTAATGGCGGTGGCCAGCTGGGGAAAGGCCCTGGCATCTCTAGCTAAGGGAGGGAGCTGATCTTCTAGGTCGCTGATGCGACTTTCTGTGGCTACAGTGCACTCCCTGATCTTCTCAAGATTCTGGCATAAAAAGGAAACCTCCTCCCTAAAGCTGCCAAAATGTTCCTTAAGTTTGTTAACTGAAGCAGTACATTTATCAACTGTTCACAAGATTTCACCTAGAGTAGGTTGTTTAGTGTCATCAGTAGCCAGCCTTTTTGCTACTGTGTCAGTATCCTTTGTGACTGCATGAGGCCCGGCATCAGAAAATAGGGCTGCTGCCCCCTGTGTGTCTAGCTCTGTAGCTGAAGAGAGAGCATAGTCCTTCTGAGCTGCAAGTTCCTGGGCCCCCAAGAGTTTTTTGCCCCTGGCCGGCTCCTTCCCTTATGGTTTGGAAGCCTGGCCTTGTTTTACTCACTGTCTCTTTGGTTTTCTCCACTCCCCAAGGTGCACACTATGATAGGGGAAAGCTGGGTACCATCTTGGCTCTCCGAGACTGCTGCTTCCTCCCTGCCTTTTTGGGTCATCATGTGGGTGTTCTGTGTCAGTGGATGGGACCTAGGCTGGCTGCTGAGTCATTCGGACTGGTTCAGTACAAGATAAAAACTAGGGGAGGATCAGTGCACAATGTTTAGTGGAAGCTCTGTGATGCACAGCAGCTCACATGCAGTTCAAGGTCAGGCCCCCCCATTCATTCTTTATAGATATTTATTTTAGTACTGTACATACCTTACAAATAGTTTGTTTTTATTACTTTAAACCCACATAGAAAAATTAATGAACTCTCCTTAACATAACCTCTGTGAAGTACCTCAGAGGTCGGTCCAATTACACATATGTCCGGATTAAAGACACACGTTAAAGTATATGTAAAGCCAAATGCATTTTTTGGTTTGTTTTGAATAGAATATAGAAGGGCTAAAACCTAACAAGCTTTACTGCTCAGGAAGTAAAAGAAATGTGTGCAGCACTGGATTTCTTAAAGCAGTAGGTGTTCCCAGTCAGCTCTTCCAGAAGTGTTGGCCAAAGGTCAGCTCTTTGCTCAAGCAGGGACTAGGTGTGCAAGGAGGAAATCACCAAAAGCAGAAGGTATGAAGGTATGAAGGCCAGATTCAATTTTACTTAGTTATATAACAAAAATCAAATGCATTTCAGGGGTTTAAAGGGTTCTTACTTTTCATAAGGATGTATGTACACAACTTATGTATATTTACAAGCACATCCAAGTTGCAAAATTGCTGCAGTCATCAATTAATAAGGACTGGACAAAAATATATCCTTTAGTCAAGAATTGTGAAATTCACTTGATTTTGTTCTTTAATGCAGCATTTTTGTTCTGCTGATATTCCTTTTCCCTGTAAGGGGAGTGCAGTTATAGCTGAAAAAAGATTTGACTGATTTTTAATACTGCTCTAAATGTCCCCAATATCCTTTCCTTTCTCTTTTTTTAGATTTATGCTTAAGTTCTCCACTAAAAACAGATTTTCCCTACACCTTAGTTTGTGTTCTATATAAATAATTTTAGTAATAATAGTGCTTTAGTTTTTCGTGCATATTCAAAAAAAAAATGTGATCAATTGAATTTACCAAGAGAAACTCTATTTCTTCAATCTCACTAGAAAATGTTTAAATGAAGCTATTCCAAGGGAGCCGTGATCATAGCATGAACACATTCAATCTGGTGATCTGTGAACACTGCCTCCCTCTAGGAGTTCTTAAATTAATTACTTTAGTCCACTTGACAAGGTCAAATCCATTCCCCCACATGATGGATCTCATCTGTTGCAGCACTTGAAGAGATGTTTTCCCTCTCCTGTGACTGCAGTAGAAGCTCATCCATCTCAGAGTTTCAAGAGTGATCTGCCTAGATCAGAGAGAAAAGGAGTTTCCAGGGGGCAGCTGATGGCCAGTATGATACATTGTCTTCACTTTAAAGTGGTAACAAGTGATATAAAACAGCCCCACCACAAGCGCAAGCATTTTTATGCAACTTTATCAATTATGTGTAGACCAAGAAAAGAAAATAGAAAATGACCTATAATGTGAACACAGCTTGGAGTATGTGTAAAAGTGAACAACATCAACTAATAATTCAATATCTAAAGCCAAAATATCATTTTACTGAGAATGCCGAGAAATGGTTATGTAGCTAGCATTTTATGACATTTTGAAATGAGCTTCAAATATATAAATTGAAACCTGGTCAGTGTAAATCACATAACATATACAACATGTATTAATAATAAAACAAAAAAACTGGACCATATGTTTAAAGCAGAACTACACTGCATCTGTACAACACAAACGAAAAATGCTAGTTGATTCATTTTTAATAATCAAACCAAACCCACTCATCCATCCATGTATCCATGCTTTATTTTGCTGTGAAATTACTTTAAAAAAAAACACCCCCTAGCATTTCTGGCCATAGTCATCTTGAGTAAGGGATAATGATTCATGTAGCATTTACTTCCTTAAATCCATCTGCCCTTAGTTTAGGCATGCAAGCAGGGAGGTGTGCTTAGCTGAGAAAACTCCTTCTCCCCTCCTCCCCTCCTTACAATTCCTGGGGTGTATGACATCATTTGCCTAAGCCTGGAATCCAGGAAGTAACTGAAAAAACTTAGAACAAAAAAAAGTTTAAAACGAGTAAACATGATATACTTTCCTATTAATTTTCTAATGGTGGCAGCATAATAACTAAAAACAGTCAATATTGATTAAGAGAATCATGTTCTGCTTTAACTGTATTCCATAAGCAGGTGCATTTTTAATAGAATTATACAGGATTCCTTTAAAACACTCGCTGAAGTGATAGAGAAACTCTCAGTGGAAACTTTTAAAAATGGAGAAAAGTGTTAATGCAAATAGAAAGATAAATTAATTTTACATAACAACTTTTTCATATATTAACGTCTTGCAGACGTTAAAAAAAAAAACTTCCCACTACTTGCTCTCCTCCCCATTCCTATACATATAACTGACTGCTCTTACCACTCCAGTGGTGTGCTGGCTGCAGCATCTTTCCTCTCTCTTCCTGGTCTCACAGGAGACATTGAGGGCAGTGGGAGACATTGGCTCCTGCTGCTGTCAGTCAAACTCCTGTAAGGAGGGAGTGAGGGGAGTGGCTTACTGGCTCTGTGGTTCTATGGGAGGTCCTTCTAAGGAGGCCTGGACGGACGTAATACATAATGGCAGACCCCACTGATGTCATCCCACTGACAGCCACCTTCTTGCTGGTGATCTCTTATGAACACTGGATGGTTGAGTAAATGCTTTTGTTCCCATTGCTATACGCAGCCTCTGTATATAAGCTGCTTGTACTCTGTGCTATGAGGCGCTATGATCAATTATTAAGTTTCAACAGTGAGCTTGATTTTTTTTGCATTTTATGCTTTCTTTCATGTGCCATGAAGAAATGTATGATTAACGCTTTGGCATCTGGTTACCTTGCACTAGTGCACAACCACTGGTACCCAGCGGTACACTGTGCAGTCACAGAGATCAATTTAGGGTCTTTACTCACAAGTCCCCAGGACAACTGCACATACCCTAGCTTCCTCCGGACACAGTCCAGTGAGGGAGACAGTCCTTCTCTAGACCAGATCTCTTTGGAGAAATCCTGTAGTCAAGTCCAGGTCACTTACAGGTCCCAGCTCTGCACCAGTGAGACCTCACAGAACCCCAGATAGCAAGAAATTGTGCTGCAAGTTTGAAAATGACTTGCTAAGCTATTGCTAGACTTGCTAAGTTTCACAAGTTTGTTGCACAAATGCAGCAAGTCCGCATTGCATGACTGCAGGTCAACATTCTTTTCAAACATTCTGCAAGTCTGCTGCAAGTTCTGGTTCAGTTATGTTGAGCAATAGTCATCCCACCACAGGGGTCACTTTGACTGAATTTTCATGCTGTAGACTTGCAGAGCTCTTGCTGTAGACTCAGCATTGCAACTTTGCTTTTGCTAGAGACTTTCCACGCACATGTGCTACAAATTATAAATGTGTAAATTAGAACTTGTGCTTCAAGTGCTCTGCAAGTGTACAACTTGCCCAGGAAAATATGCAGCAAGTTAACAGACTTTAAATTCGACACTGCCACTAATTTGTGGCAAGTTATCCTTGCAATCTGGAACATTAATCCAGTCCATAGGCTGCCTCAGGAGCAACAGCTCCCTGAGGCTTGGAACTTGAAAAGACCCTCTCTAGGCTCCAGACTTTTTATTAGCTTCCAAGCCACCCTCTGGGCACACCTCTCTGGGGATTGGCTAGGCCCTGATTAATATTCAGGTTAGTTATTTGAATTATCCCTCCCTAAGCTCTATAAGCTTCTTCTATAGGCAGGATGGAAGCAGTCAAACTCCCAACCTGTCAAAACTTGAACAGGTCAAAGCAAACAATCTCTGCTCCCTGAAGGAGACAACAACTACATTTTCCTATTAGCCTATCTAGGAGGGTGCTACATAGGTCAACCTATAAAAAAGTATAATATACCAGCACAAAAAGATAATATAACATTGGCCAACCTGGTGAAACCACTGTGGGATAGTTGGTAATGACTGGGCACCAGTAAGCTGGGATTGATGCTTTACCAGCACTAAATGGGGTGTAATGGACTGTTTATATCAGCCTATTGATTCATCTGTACAACGAAACAATATGCACCATAGACTCTGGGGGACTTTAGTACCTTGAACCTTCTCAATAAAAAAATGAATCTTATCCTTTTCAATTGTACTTAATATCAAACTTCCTCCAAAAAAAACCATCATCTAGTGCTCTCCTTTTGTATCTAATTTATTAAAACAAATAGTAGATATGAAAAGTACTTTTACATATACAAAGATTCCCTACAAGGTGGCCCAATCACACAGCTTCAGTTTCAGTCCTCCCAGCAGATGGTGCAGCTCTCCCTCATAAGTGTGTAAGCTTATTTTGTCTAGGGAAAAAGAGAAACAATTTTACTTACCTAATGCTCTGCTCCCTTAGCAGGCAGCCCTCCCCTTAAAAATGGTGGTGTACTGTCCCTCAGTGTCCTCACATCCAGTGCAGGGCTATTGACCCTGCTTTGGTCTTGATGACATCAGGACTATAGACTGGTGGAGTGTTGGGGTTGCTGATGCTATGGGCTCCAATGTAGCTGCAGGGAGGAGCTGAGAATCAGGTAAGTAAATTATGTATGTAATGTATGTATACAAAAAAAAATAGGTTTTGGGGGGGAAAAAAACAAATTTAATGTAGTAGCACAATGTGTAGTGACAATTGGCAAACATGGATATTTCAAGCCATAAAGTGGAAAAAAAATCTGTACAAAGAATATGAAAAAACTAACACTTCCTTTTAAAAACGATAACTACAGTGGTACCTTGGATTACAAGCATAATTCGTTCCAGAAGAATGCTTGTAATCCAATACTCGTATATCAAAACGAGTTTCCTCATAGAAGTCAATGGAAACTCAGATGATTTGTTCCACAATGACTTCTATTGTATGCAGTACCACATGTGGCCAGAGGTGGGGGGGGCGCCGGAGACACTCGGAAACACTCGGAAACCACTCGGAAACACTCGGAGCCACTCGGAAACACTTGGAATTACTCTGTTCCTGCGTGTTTCTGAGCCTCTCCGAGTGTTTCCAAGTGGTTTCCGAGTGTTTCCGAGTGTCTCCGAGCGGCCCCGAATGTCACCAGCGCCCCTGCACCTTTGGCCAAATGCGGTACTGCAGACCACAGAGGCTTGAATCCTGACCATTTTGCGAGACAATGCATACCGAGTCAGGATTTAGAAAAAAAATAATAACTTGCATTGTGAAACACTCGTTAACCGCCTTACTTGCAATCCGAGGTATTACTCTACCTGGTTTTCGCGATGATCCATTTGCTTCCATTCTTTCTATGTGATCCAGAGCAAGTATACAGAGTTCTACCTTCACACTGATTCCACTTTCTACAAGCTTGTTCTGGGTCAGTGATTCAAAGTACTGAAGCCAGCTGCAGCAAGTAACTAGAATTCTCAGAAGGAGATCAGCAATTGCAATTTAAGGATTTCCAAGCGTTTATTGAATTGCTTCCAACGTTCACTATATTGCAACCAAATAAATTCCAGCTTACTTTAAGTCAAATTATTAGGGTTCAGCAATGTACATAATATGGATTGGTGAGATGTGGTGTCATACATTCTTAAAAGGCTTCCCAATGTGCCTGGGTTGCAACCCGCAGTAATACATTATCATGCATTGAGGTGTGTTGGATCGCAAAAAATTATAAAGGTACATTTCTCTGTACAGTGCCAGCCTATTCAAATAAATAGGTTGCCTTAATGTAAAGTATTTCATCACAACGAGCAAAGTGCATTTATGCTACACACCAATGTGAAGGGGCACTTGAAATTTGCCTAAATGCAGAACTCTTTTATCATTGGGAAATGGAATAGAGAAAGGTTAGAGTGGGGAATGGTAAAAACTTCTGTTTCTTTCCACTAGACACAACAGAAGGGTGGAAAAAGGCAGCACAGTGGCTGTGGTTAGCCCTTCCACCTAGCAGCACTAGTGTCATCGGTTCAAACCCCAACCATGACACTATCTACCTGGAGTTTGCATGTTCTCCCTGTGCCTGTGTGGGTTTCCTCTGAGTACTCTGGTTTTCTCTCACTTCAAAGACAGGATGATAGGTTAATTGGCCCTAGTATGTGTATTTATGAGTTAGGAGTAGGGATGAGCCGAACACCCCCCCACCCCCACCCACCCCCCCGGTTCGGTTCGCATCCAGAACATGCGAACAGGCAAAAAATTTGTTTGAACACGCGAACACCATTAAAGTCTATGGGACACGAACATGCATAATCAAAAGTGCTCATTTTAAAGGCTTATATGCAAGTTGACATAAAAAGTGTTTGGGGACCTGGATCCTGCCCCAGGGGACATATATCAATGCAAAAAGAAGTTTTAAAAACGGACGTTTTTTCGGGAGCAGTGATTTTAATAATAGTGAAACAATAAAAGTGTAATAGACACAACAAGGAAAAATAGGGGGATTTTTGCGGTGCCAAATATAAAGAGGAGGGATTACCTCCTCTTTATATTTGGCACCGCAAAAATCCCCCTATTTTTCCTTGTTGCCTCTATTCATATTGGGATGAGGTGTCCAGCTTAGGGGTGTTGAACCATCAACCAGACCAAATGTTTGTTAATAAAAGTGTAATATTTTGTACCTGGGGGGTGTCTATAGTATGCCTGAAAATGGGCGCATGTTTCCCGTGTTTAGAACAGTCTGACAGCAAAATGACATTTCTAAAGGAAAAAAAGTCATGTAAAACTACTATCACTACTACCTGGGGGGTGTCTATAGTATGCCTGTAAAGCATCGGTTCCGATAAGCCCCCCGCACGCAGACCCCCACAACCACTGGGCAAGGGTTGTGGGGATGAGGCCCTTCTCCCCATCAACATGGGGACAAGGTGCTTTGGGGGGCTACCCCAAAGCACCCTCCCAATGTTGAGAGCATGTGGCCTGGTACATTTCAGGAGGTGGGGGGGAGCTCTCTCGTCCCCCCCTCATTTCCTGCGGCCTGCCAGGTTGCATGCTCAGATAAGGGTCTGGTGTGGATTTTTGGGGGGACCCCATGCCATTTTTTTTTTTAATTTTGTCACGGGGTTCCCCTTAAAATCCATACCAGACCTGAAGGGTCTGGTATGGATTTTGAGGGGGACACCCACACCATTTTTTAAAACATTTTGGCGCGGGGTTCCCCTTAATATCCATACCAGACTTGAAGGGCCTGGTATGGAATTTAGTGGGACCCCACGCATTTTTTTTTTAAATTTTGGTTCGAGGTTCCCCTGTGGGAGAATCCCATGCCGTTTTAATCAATTAACTTTTATGTGTATTGCCGGACCGACAATTCATTATAGCCGGGGCTAGCGATAGTAGTTTTACATGACTTTTTTTCCTTTAGAAATGTCATTTTGCAGTCAGACTGTTCTAAACACGGGAAACATGCGCCCCTTTACAGGCATACTATAGACACCCCCCAGGTAGTAGTGATAGTAGCGATAGTAGTTTTACATGACTTTTTTTCCTTTAGAAATGTAATTTTGCTGTCAGACTGTTCTAAACACGGGAAACATGCGCCCCTTTACAGACATACTATAGACACCCCCAGGTACAAAATTTAAAGGAATATTACACTTTTATTGTTTCACTTTAAGCATTATTAAAATCACTGCTCCCGAAAAAACGTCCGTTTTAAAACTTTTTTTTGCATTGATACATGTCCCCTGGGGCAGGACCCAGGTCCCCAAACACTTTTTATGACAATACCATGCATATAAGCCTTTAAAATTAGCACTTTTGATTTGTCCCATAGACTTTTAAAGGGTGTTCCGCGGCTTTCGAATTTACCGCTAATACCCCAAATCGTTCGCTGTTTGGTGAACGGGCGAACAGCCAATGTTCGAGTTGAACTCATGTTCGACAAGAACATAAAGCCCATCCCTAGTTAGGAGTCAGGACCCTTACATTGTAAGCTTCTTGAAGGCAAGGGACTGGTGTGAATGTACAATATATATATAAATTGCTGTGTAAATTGTCACCACTGTATAAATATCTGTAGCACCATTCTAGTATACGATGCTAAGTAAATGTAATTTTTGGCTTTTTTGTTATTAATGGAGCAGCTGTTGATTTCTTTGGGCTGTTCTATACCTCACAGGCTACAGGTTTGATTGCCCCCCCTCTATTCTGGAAGCTTTCAAAACATAGAGGGCTTGGAAAATAAGGTGGACAGCTTGAATATTTATTGTGCTGCAGCCAATCCCTGGTAAGGTGTGTCCAGTAGGTGGATGGGGGGAACTTAAATTCTCTGATGCCTGGAGCAGCCCTGTTTATTTCCTGCTGGAGAAGCTTCCAGCCTCGGGGGCTGCTGTCCCTTTGAGGCAGTCCTGCTGGAGTCTGCTGATGTTCATCAAGGTCCCAGCTATAGCCAATATGCTGGGTCTATTTCTATTTACTCCTGGAGATAAAGATTTGGTCTGGGGGACCCACTGAAGAAGTGCCTGGTGGGAGCTGGGAGGTGAAGCTGTGAGTAATGATCCAAGCTCAAGAATCCAATGACCGTGTGCTGTTATACTTTGGCCAGTGGAAGCTCTTTCTCTGAGACTGCCCCTACAGAGTCTCAGTTCTGACTTTCTCCTTGGTTGCTGCTTTAAAGCCTGCTCAAATAAGTTGCAACATGTGAAATGTGGCCTTCTGTTACAGGTCAGCATTTTTGGAGTATCCCATAGCACCCCAGCTCTCTTCTCTTACAAGTTCTACAAGCAATAAACCTTAAAGGGTAAGTTCACCTTTACAGAAAATCTGTAAGGTGAACTTACACTGGACTCCCTCCCCATCCCCCCAGTCCTGCTGTACCTGAGGCTGGCGATCACCCGCTAGAAGACATCGGGTCACTGCTAGTGGCTGAAATCCCCATGGCTAATCTCCTAAACATACCTCATAAAGGTACATATAGGAGGCATTCTAATTGGTCAGTGCTGTCGCATGAACGGCGCCGACCAATCAGAACCTGCCTAGCCCATCCTGTCAGTGGAGGAGAAGAAAAGAGAAAGCCGCAGAGATTTCAAATTCCCGGACCAGTGAAGAGGCGACCCAATGTCTCCTAGCGGGTGATCAATGGCCTCAGGTACAGCAGAACTGGGGGGACGGGGAGGGGGTCCAGTGTAAGTTCACCTTACAGATTTTCTGTAAAAGTAAACGTACACTTTAAAAAGACATTTCCTAGACCGTTTAGTGTCACCAGAATTAATGGACTGTTGCCTGCATGATTGGTAGCCCCTGTACTGTTTGGGGAAGAACCAGTTAAAATCAGCAACTCCTATGGGGGTAGCTCTACATATCTCTAATAATAAAAAACCCTCCAAATGAAGAAAAAGCTCTCTAAGACAGCTGTTAATGAAATAAGTGTCTACATTGCAAGATCCCCCCCCCCCCCACACACACACACACACACACACACCTCCCTATTCATTTTATGGGGATAAATCAAAATTTCTGATTGGATTTCTCTAACTTTCAGTCTTGGTGACAATGATCATCAAGAAGAATAGAAAGAATAAATGTTCCTAAGACAGACAGAGATAGCAATAAAACCGGAAAGGATTTCTAAATCCTCACCACTCTATTCTAAAACTAAAAAAAGTTGGGACATAATACAAACTTTAAGCTGGTTCCTAATGTTTGTCTTTGTTATTGCACCTGGGCTTTCTTTATTTACAGGTACTAATAGGAGTTTACAATTATACAGTTTCAACTTTTTACACCGGACTTAGTACTGTATTTTATGAGAAAAGATAGTTATAAAAAAAGTTTTTATAGTACACAGCTTAGTATAAGTCAGGTCAGTTGTGGTGTATTTAACATACACCATGGCTTCATTTACTAAAGGTAACTAGACTGTTCCTTTTGCAAGGGAACCCCAGACTTTAGTAAATGAGGTGGCACTTTCCATCAACCAATCATGTGCAATCAAATGTCGTTTTTTTGTAATTTCCTTGCATGTGATTGGGTATTCTGTGCAACGTGAAATTTTACCACATTCACTAAGCTCTGCAAAGTGAAAATTCTATTTACCTTTAGTAAATAAACCCCATCATGTCATATATTTATATGAACTGGCTGCCTAACAAACCACAATGGACTGAAAATCACAAATGGGTTTTTTTTTTTTTGTATTACAGCATAACACACAGTACTGTGTTATTGTGTATTGTGATGTGCTGCAATGCAAGTGCTTTGGGGTGCCATTCAGAATGAGTGGCACTAAAGCAAATCAATGCACATAACATGGGATGCAGAGCGTTACCTTTGGTGGCGTGAATGGACACTAAAAGAAACCTGTAGATAAGGACTTATCATTTTACCATGACTTATTGTCTGCATTCTTGCTCTCGATCAATGAAGGTAATGAAGTAAGAGAGTCAACATGGCAACTAGCACTTCCTGAAGACTACAGTTTTAGTCCACATATATTTCTAGTGAGAAGTTTATTTTAAAAGTTTATTAATAAAAAAAAGTGCATGACTGTAATCCTTAAAACTCAACTCAGCTCTACTCGTCAGTGTTCCCTCTCTTCCAAGAAGACCCCCCACACTTACACCCATGGAAGAAGACTAAGCACTAGGGCTGATGGTAATCACGGGGCTCTGTACACTTAACCTGTCAGAGCCCCCCCGAAAATATCAAATTATATTTTCCATAAAAAATACACTAAGATTATTATCATGGGGCGAGCAAACACAATAAAACTCCTGCTTTATTCAAAACGTACAATTGTAATGAGTTAATAGGTAAAACTCTGTGTGAATGAGGTCTTGGGGCTCATTCACATTGATGTTGTGGCCTGTACAGTGTAAATCAGTGTTTTTTTAATGTGGACACAGTCTCCTAGAGCTGTGTGCAGGGCTGCTCACCCACACTTGCACACATGACAAATTAGGACCTGTAGCTGTGTTTGTACAGCCACTGTGTCCCCATAGAGTAAGAGGAGACTTCAACTGTATAAAAAAACTACTCCAAGGCCAGAGTACCTGTGTGAATGAGCCCTTAGGGCTCATTCACATGTGAGGTCCGGGGGCATTGAGATGCACTTTTAATACCCTCCAACTGCTACCCCCTTTAGCTGCAGAGGCAGAAGCTTGGGTTGTACACATGCAGCAATCACCATGCTTTGCTTCTCAGCCAGTGCAGAAATTATACCCCCTGTCTAATGTGATCCATTCAAGCGACTGGCGCTGCTCTGCAATGCACATGGTTGTGGTGTGCTAGTGTGGGGGTTAAAACAGGTGGCCACCACCTGTCAAATGCTGAAGAGAAATCGCCAACCACTCTTCGGACAGCAGTGCATATTTTAATGAGCCCTTCATTTTTTGAACAATTTTTTTCCATTTTTTTTATTACATTACAGAATTTATTGTTATTTTTTTTTAACTATTCTGTTGGTGGGGGGATTTTAGTGAAATATCAGAGGTCTCACTTTTGAGCCAGAGAAAGTGACTAAGGACATTGATTCCCTTCCCTTGCAACCTCAGCTGCACTGGAGATAAATAAATAGGAAGCACTCTGAGGCTTCCTGTGCATTTACAAACTGAAGCATAGTAAACACAATTTACTACTACTTTATTTTCAGTTAAGAAATAAAAACAGAAACACATTACCAATTGGTACCCCAATTGCTCACGGAATTCATTCAGGAAAGGAAGGGTCAGTAAATATGGCATATTTAGCAGACCCCCCCCCTTACATGCTCCATCCTGAAACAATCCCCCTGTGTTCCCAGTTGCAGCTTCAGCTGATGAAAAGGAGAGGAGTGGAAGTCAGAAGCTCTGTAGGGAAGGGGGCACACTGGACAGCCCAGACAGCAGGGGCAGGGGTGATCAGAGAGGCTGGGAATGGAGGGGCACAGATACTGATGCTGATTCTCCTGTGGCTCCCTCTGCAGCACAGCTGACGGGGCGGAGCAAAAGCTGGCTGTGCTGCAGGGGGAGCCACAGGAGGATCTGTTCCAGTGATAAAGCAGTACAGGTGGTCCTCCTGTTCAGCAGGTGCCCAGGACCCCTGTTGAATTGATGGGGCAGGACCCAGTACAGGAGGGCCTGCTGTACCCCCTTATTGGAGGCCCTGGACAACACTGGAAAGAGGTAAGTATACAAGCAAGGGTTGCAATTTTTATTTTTGCTAGGCAATTCATTAAAAAGAAAATCAAGTATATTTTAATACTTAAAATGCTTTTTCCATCTACCCACGTACAGTATCTCACAAAAGTGAGTGCGCCCCTCACATTTTTGTAAATATTTTATTATATCTTTTCATGTGACAACACTGAAGAAATGACACTTTGCTACAATGTAAAGTAGTGAGTGCTTGTATAACCTGCCTATATAGCTTGTATAACCTAAACTGCCTTAACCCTCTTGGGCATTCAGTTCACCAGAGCTTCACAGGTTACCACTGGAGTCCTCTTCCACTCCTCCATGATGACATCACAGAGCTGGTGGATGTTAGAGACCTTGCGCTCCTCCACCTTCCGTTTGAGGATGCCCCACAGATGCTCAATAGGGTTTAGGTCTGGAGACATGCTTGGCCAGTCCATCACCTTTACCCTCATCTTCTTTAGCAAGACAGTGGTTGTCTTGGAGGTGTGTTTGGGGTCGTTATCATGTTGGAATACTGCCCTGTGGCCCGGGTTCCAAAGGGAGGGGATCATGCTCTGCTTCAGTATGTCACAGTACATGTTGGCATTCATGGTTCCATCAATGAACTGTAGCTCCCCAGTGCTGGCAGCACTCATGCAGCCCCAGACCATGACACTCCCACCACCATGCTTGACTGTAGGCAAGACACACTTGTCTTTGTACTCCTCACCTGGTTGCCGCTACACACACTTGACACCATCTGAACCAAATAAGTTTATCTTGGTCTCATCAGACCACAGGACATGGTTCCAGTAATCTGTGTCCTTAGTCTGCTTGTTTTCAGCAAACTGTTTGCTGGCTTTCTTGTGCATTATCTGTAGAAAAGGCTTCCTTCTGGGACGACAGCTATGCAGACCAATATGCAGTGTGTGGCATATGATCTGAGCACAGACAAGCTGACCCCCCACCCCTTCAACCTCTGCAGCAATGCTGGAAGCACTCATACGTCTATTTCCCAAAGACAACCCCTGGATAAAACGCAGAGCACATGCACTCAACTTCTTTGGTCGACCACGGTGAGGTCTGTTCTGAGTGGAACCTGTCCTGTTAAACCGCTGAATGGTCTTGGTATGGCCAAAGTGCTGTAGCTCGGGGTTTCAGAGTCTTGGCAATCTTCTTACACCCTAGGCCATCTTTATGTAGAGCAACAATTCTTTTTTCAGATCCTCAGAGAGTTCTTTGCCATGAGGTGCCATGCTCAACTTCCAGTGACCAGTATGAGAGAATGAGAGTGATAATACCAAATTTAACACACCTGCTCCCCATTCACACCTGTGACCTTGTAACACTAATGAGTCACATGACACCAGGGAGGGAAAATGGCTAATTGAGCCCAATTTGGACATACTTTTTGTACTCACTTTTGTTGCCAGTGGTTTAGACATTAATGGCTGTGTGTTGAGTTATTTTGAGGGGATAGCAAATTTACACTTATACAAGCTGTACACTACTTTACATTGTAGCAAAGTGTCATTTCTTCAGTGTTGTCGCATGAAAAGCTATAACAAAATATTTACAAAAATGTGAGGGATGTACTCACTTTTGTGAGATACTGTATATATCCTTAAAAAAAGAATTTCGTACATAACTCCAGTCTATTACAGAGGATGATATACATAAATGGGTAGTCAGGTAAAGTGACATCAACCTCTGTTGACTTCAAACATCCAATAATCCACAGGGAAATTTACAATTCAGAATCCCAACTTCTCATGATTGGGTGTGTTTGAAGTTGAAGTGAAGGAATGATCTTTATTGCATAGTTATGTCGCTGCCCCTCCTCTCCACCTTGTCTAATCAGGGAATGTCTTCTATTCATTAAAAAAAATACAAGACATTTTATGAATGGCATCAGTGCTGAGCAAGTGACCACCTGTGCAGAAGGAAAGCTCCGTGGCACAGGACCCAGAAAATTTCAGAGACCACTGTAGTAGCAATGACTACTATAGTGATTGTCACCTTTCACAGCAGACTCTCAGGTATGAGAAATGTATACTTACTGTACATCAGTCCAAGCTGGGCGATGTACCTAAGCAATAAAGATAATACCTGGCATTTGACTTTAATGTCTCACACTGCAATTTGCCACTATTATTGTGGGGTAAACCATCATAATAAAAACACATCCTATAGGATTGGCTCCAAATAGAAGTTTACTTGTGCCTAACAGCAGGCATTATGTATACCAAAATGAAGCCTATTTATAAAGATCAGCAAAACTATTCTGTTTATTCACTGCTGACTGTTTTGCAGTTTATAAATGTTTGACTTGAAAAGTTGTGATATCAAATGGCAGTGTAAAAAATTATGAACTGTAGACAGATTGGCAGGAGATGTGAAAAATAGAACATTATTTTCCTTCTATAGCTTTCCACCAATGAAATTTACATTTGGATTTATGGTAAGAATAGTGTAAATTATTAGTGAGCAAAAAAGTCTTAGGAAATTGGTAAAGCCAAAAGTTTCCCCAGGACGACTTTATCTGTGACGAAACGTGTAGGGAGGAATGACGTGCTGACGTCACTGTGTTTGCGCAAGTCCCAGAAGGACAGGCTGCTATATTGAGCTGGCCAGCTTTTTGGTTTATGCTCATTTTATACTTTCTTTATGTAAGTGCAACCAATTTTTTACTATTATACTTTAAAGGATTGTACACTATGGAAACTGTATTTTTTTTTGGTGTTCAACTGTGATCGGGCCCGTCTTTGGCGGCAGAGACTTTACAGTGGGATTCCCTTGGAGGTTCAAAGGCTCTGGCTGGGTATATAGCCACAGGCGGGAAGGACCTCCCATAACAGTAGGTCATAAGGGACTGGTAAACAGCCATTCTCAAGAGGTGGAGGCTTTTTTCTGAAATCCACTTATCATACTCATGAAAGGTTAAAGCACTGAGGGATTCATTGGATTTCACATCACTCAATGGACTTTCCTTTATTTGTTTGTATTTGTTCTTTATATTTGTGTAGCAGGACTTTATTTTGAACTTTTTGATATGTACTGTGTTTATCTCACAGGAAAGTTGCTGCTTATACTGTTTTTGATATTTACTTATTATTTGAATTTGACAGCGCTGTAATATTCTTTTTTTCTATGACTAGGATCTGTCTTCAAGCAGAAGAGAAGGCAAATTGAGGACATCTTAACTGAGTAAAGATCTTTAATTTGTCAGCCTTCAAATCTGTTATAAATAATTTTTCATAATAAATATTTACAAGTTTTATTTTTACCCCATTTTTCTTGTACTTTTTTCTAATCATACCTGCAGTGTGAATATCTCAGCCAAAACATTGTGATCTCATGGTTTTGTTGATAAACAAAGCAATATCATTGATGAATAAAAATAAAACTGCGCTAACCCAGTGAGAGAAAAAACAAAGCTGCTACATAAAAATATGACAAATATTCAAAGGTAAAATGGTGTGAATATGTAGCGCTAAAACGTGCCAAAAAACATATGTGGAAATAAATATAATTCAATAACTTATGAGTGACCGCCCACTATGATGTGGGTATAAATTAAGTCAATGATAAAGTCCCACAATGTGATAAAAAGTGAAATCCAATATGTGTGGAAAAATCCTCTGGTATGTGATTCATCTACATGAAAATCTTGAAGTGTAGAGAGATTAAACACTCTTACCGGAACTGGTGGATTTGGATGCCGGTGACAGCAATTCAAACGGGCTTAGAGATCCAGATGGATGGCTGTCCTGGAATGAAGTGGGGGTGCCAGATGTCAAACCACATCTCTTCTTGTCTGGAACAGCTATAACGGTATCCACCACCCGAAGGGAGTCCCACGTTCAGCAGGAGGGTCCAAATCTCACGTCACATAAAAATGTGGAAAGAAAACAATGGAGTGCTCCAATCGTGCAGATCAAAATGGTAGGTTTATTGGGACAAACCATTATACAAATATAAAACGTGATCACGGAAGATAAAAATGTAAAAACAAAGTGTGGGGAATGATATGCTTGGACCGACGCGTTTCATCCAATTGGACTTCTACAGGGGCATTAAACCATTCTCCCACACTGCATATATATATATATATATATATATATATATATATATATATATATATATATATATATATATATATAAACTTTACAATAATAATACAACCAATCAGGATCAATCAGGAAATCAGAAAAAAGCCTGGCTGTGGATAGGACAAGATGTCTTGTCCTATCCACAGCCAGGCTATTTCCTGATTTCCTGATTGATCCTGATTGGTTGTATTATTAGTGTAAAGTTTATATATATATATATATATATATATATATATATATATATATATATATATATATATATATGTATGCAGTGTGGGAGAATGGTTTAATGCCCCAGTAGAAGTCCAATTGGACGAAACGTGTAGGGCCAAGCATATCATTCCCCACACTTTGTTTTTACATTTTTATCTTCTGTGATCACGTTTTATATTTGTATATTGGTTTGTCCCAATAAACCTACCATTTTCATCTGCACGATTGGCGCACTCCATTGTTTTCTTTCCATATTTTTATGTGACGTGAGATTTGGACCCTCCTGCCGAACGTGGGACTCCCTTCAGGGTGGTGGATACCATTATAGCTGTTCCAGACAAGAAGAGATGTGGTTTGACATCTGGCACCCCCACTTCATTCCAGGACAGCCATCCATCTGGATCTCTAAGCCCGTTTGATTAGGTGTCACCGGCATCCGAATCCACCAGTTCCGGTAAGAGTGTTTAAGCTCTCTACACTTCAAGATTTCCATGTAGATAGTTACATAGTAGGTGAGGTTGAAAAAAGACACAAGTCCATCAAGTCCAACCTATGTGTGTGATTATGTGTCAGTATTACATTACATATCCCTGTATGTTGCGGTCATTCCGGTGATTATCTAATAGTTTCTTGAAGCTATCAATGCTCCCCGCTGAGACCACCGCCTGTGGAAGGGAATTCCACATCCTTGCCGCTCTTACAGTAAAGAACCCTCTACGTAGTTTAAGGTTAAACCTCTTTTCTTCTAATTGTAATGAGTGGCCACGAGTCTTATTAAACTCTCTTCTGCGAAAAAGTTTTATCCCTATTGTGGGGTCACCAGTACAGTATTTGTAAATTGAAATCATATCCCCTCTCAAGCGTCTCTTCTCCAGAGAGAATAAGTTCAGTGCTCGCAACCTTTCCTCATAACTAAGATCCTCCAGACCCTTTATTAGCTTTGTTGCCCTTCTTTGTACTCGCTCCATTTCCAGTACGTCCCTCCTGAGGACTGGTGCCCAGAACTGGACAGCATACTCCAGGTGCGGCCGGACCAGAGTCTTGTAGAGCGGGAGAATTATCGTTTTATCTCTGGAGTTGATCCCCCTTTTAATGCATGCCAATATTCTGTTTGCTTTATTAGCAGCAGCTTGGCATTGCATGCCATTGCTGAGCCTATCATCTACTAGGACCCCCAGGTCCTTTTCCATCCTAGATTCCCCCAGAGGTTCTCCCCCCAGTGTATAGATTGCATTCATATTTTTGCCACCCAAATGCATTATTTTACATTTTTCTACATTGAACCTCATTTGCCATGTAGTCGCCCACCCCATTAATTTGTTCAGGTCTTTTTGCAAGATTTCCACATCCTGCGGAGAAGTTATTGCCCTGCTTAGCTTAGTATCGTCTGCAAATACAGAGATTGAACTGTTTATCCCATCCTCCAGGTCGTTTATGAACAAATTAAATAGGATTGGTCCCAGCACAGAACCCTGGGGAACCCCACTACCCAGCCCTGACCATTCTGAGTACTCCCCATTTATCACCACCCTCTGAACACGCCCTTGTAGCCAGTTTTCAATCCATGTACTCACCCTATGGTCCATGCCAACGCACCTTATTTTGTACAGTAAACGTTTATGGGGAACTGTGTCAAATGCTTTTGCAAAATCCAGATACACCACGTCTACGGGCCTTCCTTCATCTAGATGGCAACTCACCTCCTCATAGAAGGTTAATAGATTGGTTTGGCAAGAACGATTCTTCATGAATCCATGCTGATTACTGCTAATGATATCATTCTTATTACTAAAATCTTGTATATATAGTCCCTTATCATCCCCTCCAAGAGTTTACATACTATTGATGTTAGGCTAACTGGTCTGTAATTCCCAGGGATGTTTTTTGGGCCCTTTTTAAATATTGGTGCTACATTGGCTTTTCTCCAATCAGCTGGTACCATTCCAGTCAATAGACTGTCTGTAAAAATTAGGAACAACGGTCTGGCAATCACCTGACTGAGTTCCCTAAGTACCCTCGGATGCAAGCCATCTGGTCCCGGTGATTTATTAATGTTAAGTTTCTCAAGTCTAATTTTAATTCCGTCCTCTGTTAACCATGTAGGTGCTTCCTGTGTTGTGTCATGAGGATAAACACTGCAGTTTTGGTTACTGAAGCCCCCCGATTCACTCGTGAATACTGAGGAGAAGAATAAATTCAATACCTTTGCCATCTCCCCATCCTTTGTAACCAGATGTCCTTCCTCATTCTTTATGGGGCCAATATGGTCTGTCCTCTCTTTTTTACTGTTTACATACTTAAAGAATTTCTTGGGATTTTTTTTGCTCTCCTCCGCTATGTGTCTTTCATGTTCTATCTTAGCCGTCCTAATTGCACCCTTACATTTCTTATTGCATTCTTTATAAATTCTGAATGCTGAGGATGATCCCTCAACCTTGTATTTTTTGAAGGCCTTCTTTTTATATGCATTTTTACATTGGAGTTAAGCCATCCAGGATGTTTGTTCGCTCTTTTAATTTATTATCCAATGGGATACATTGGCTAATGCCCTTATTTAATATGCTGTTAAAGCAAAACCATCTCTCCTCCGTATTCTTTGTTCCTAATATTTTATCCCAATTTATGCCTTTTAGCAAGGTTTGTAGTTTAGGGAAGTTGGCTCTTTTGAAATTCAGTGTCTTTGTGTTCCCTTCATGTTTCCTATTTGTGTAATTTATACTGAAACTAATTGACCTGTGATCGCTGTTACCTAAATTGCCCCGTATTTCCACATCTGTGATCAGATCTGTATTGTTGGTAATCAGTAGATCTAGTAATGTTTTATTTCTAGTTGGTGCGTCTACCATCTGACCCATAAAATTGTCCTGCAAGACATTAAGGAACTGGCGAGCCTTAAATGAATGCGCGGTTCCCTCCGCCCAGTCTATGTCTGGATAATTAAAATCCCCCATTATGATAACACTTCCCATCCTTGCTGCTAATCCAATTTGTGATAAGAGATCCATCTCCACTTCCTCCCTCAGGTTAGGGGGCCTATAGCATACTCCCAGTATTATTTTCCCCTTAGCTTCATCCCTTTGGAGCTCTACCCATAAAGATTCCACCTCCTCCCTAGCCCCCTCAGTGATGTCATCTCTCACATTCACTTGTACATTATTCTTGATATATAGGCATACCCCTCCCCCTTTTTTACCCTCTCTATCCTTGCGGTATAGGGTATACCCTTGAATGTTTGCCAGCCAATCATGAGAGCTGTTGAACCAGGTCTCTGAAATTCCCACAAAATCCAAATCCTCCTTGTACAACAGTATCTCTAGTTCACCCATCTTGTCCGCCATGCTCCTGGCATTAGTGAACATGCCACATAGTTTAGACCGGTCGCATATTGTCCTCATATTGGGTGTTTCAAGATTGCAACTAGGACTTGCTACTATACTCACCTTGTGTTTTTGTGCTTTGGTTAACCTACCACTAATGCCCCCAATACTACCCTCTGGAATATCTTCCGCGCTGGCTATCACTGTCTCTGGACCCTCCCCCCCATCGCCTAGTTTAAAAACCCCTCTAACTTTTTGGCCATCTTCATTCCCAGCAGATCTGCACCCTCCTCATTTAGGTGCAGTCCGTCCCTTCTATAGTACCGGTTACCGACTGAGAAGTCGGCCCAGTCCTCCAGGAACCCAAACCCCTCCTTACTACACCAGCTCTTCAGCCACTTGTTTACTTCCCTAATCTCCCTCTGCCTTTCTGGTGTGGCTCAATGTACCGGTAGTATTCCTGAGAACACTACCTTGGAGGTCCTTTTCCTCAATTTAGCTCCTAAGTCCCTAAAATCGTTCTTTAGGACACTCCATCTGCCTCTGACTTTGTCATTGGTGCCAACGTGCACCATGACAGCCGGGTCTTCCCCAGCCCCTCACATACCAGAGGATTTTTCCACACATATTGGATTTCACTTTTTATCACATTGTGGGACTTTACCATTGACTTCGTTTATACCCACATCATAGTGGGCGGTCACTCATAAGTTATTGAATTATATTTATTTCCACATATGTTTTTTGGCACGTTTTAGCGATACATATTCACACCATCAAAGCAATATCATTGATGGCCGCTACTGTATTTACTTCTGTCTTTAAATGTTGTAAAAAATAACAATAACATTTTTAGAAATATTTACAAAGCCTACCAAAAATCACATAAACTTCTCCTTGAGTCACCAAAGTTAGGAATTTTGGTAAAAAGTCAAAATTTTCACTGAAATTTTGGCAAAATAAAAACTCTAAAATGTGCTTGTTACTATCAAAATGTTTAGTCACCTGAACTCCTTGAGTAAGTCTTATGCTAACTGAGCGTCTAAGCCCCTCAGGACTAGTTAATACCTAGTGGATCATGCCAAAAATATTGCCTAGTGGTCTTCATCATCGAAGGTCATTATTGGAAACAAAACAGTATTTCAAAAATATAAGGTGTTTAGGCTTTGGCTGTTTTCCTTCATATTGCAGAAGGTAATAGAAAAACACAGGAATTGAGTATATTTACAATAGAGAAATGCAGCTGGGTGTATTTACTTTGGCTCAGCATTCCACATATGCTGAGACTTCTTGTAGAAGGTGACAACTCTTATAACTTCTTTGAAGAGGTTGTGGCTCCTCTCAGCAAGGGTCCTGTTTATGGAACTTCTTACAGGATTACTTCTCTGGATCATCTTCTTAATGTCAGGGATGAGATGATTTTATCTTTCAGACTATTTATAAAGGCCAGAAAATTCATGTGCCAAAAGCAACACTTAGCTGTATACTTAGAATACTTTATCTGAAATGATTTCCCTTGGCAGTTACACATTCCGCTTCTGACACCTAACTCCCAAGTTCCTTAAAACCTCCTTTATGTACTTTGATTCATTGATATGTGGGGACATTTCCATGTATTTTTCATTTGTTAATGTAACTGTTTAGGTGTGTGTGCAATAAACGTACACATGCAAATGCACAGTTTTTTTTTTCCTATGTATACTCTCACATTTTGACACGTTTTGAATAAATGGACTGACTTAGTGCAACACTACTCAATACAATAACTCACACAAGTGTGAAGTGTTCCTAAAAGTTTTGTACATGAATGGTAAAAAAAATAGCTGAAAAAAAATGAATAAGTTAATTAGACACCAGAAAGTTGATCCCTCCAATGGTCTGCATTTTACATCCCATTGATAAAATGCAGGCCACTATGTTGATCCTGAAATGCCACTGTATAGTGCTTAAAGCTGAACAACAAGTAGATTAAAAAGACACAAAATAATGCAGCTCGGTAAACATTAAAGTAGAACTATAGGCGCTTTTTTCCATTTTGATAGAGCATGGGAGGGTTATAACCCATGTCAGATTTTTTTCGCCATCTGTGTCCCACTGTGGAGATTTCCCAAACTTTCTGTTCCATAGCCAAACAGGAAGTTAGAAGAAATCCCTGCAAATTAAGGGAATTCATTGGAGACCCTCAGGTCACTAGAATTAGTGTCTCCATTGATAGATTTCCCCTCTTTTCTGAGGACAATCCAAAATTTGGGATTTTCTTTCACTTTCATGTTCGGTTATAATGGTACACTGGACAAATAGAGCGGATAAATCAACTTAACGGGGACACAGACAGCAATAAAAACTGACACGTTTTCTAATCCCTCTCCACTCTATCTAAAACAAAAAAAATAAGTTTTGCCTTTAATTGTACTTTAATTTATTGTTGAGAAACTTGCCGATACAGTATCTCACAAAAGTGAGTACACCCCTCACATTTTTGTAAATATTTTATTATATCTTTTCATGTGACAACACTGAAGAAATGACACTTTGCTACAATGTAAAGTAGTGAGTGTACAGCTTGTAAAACAGTGTCAATTTGCTGTCTCCTCAAAATAACTCAACACGCAGTCATTAATGTCTAAACCGCTAACAACAAAAGTGAGTACACCCCTAAGTGAAAATGTCCAGATTGGGCCGAAAGTGTCAATATTTTGTGTGGCCACTATTATTTTCCAGCACTGCCTTAACCCCTTGGGCATGGAGTTCACCAGAGCTTCACAGGTTGCCACTGGAATCCTCTTCCACTCCTCCATGACGACATCATGGAGCTGGTGGATGTTAGAGACCTTGTGCTCCTCCACCTTCCGTTTGAGGATGCCCCACAGATGCTCAATAGGGTTTAGGTCTGGAGACATGCTTACGCAGTCCATCACCTTTACCTCCACTTCTTTAGAGAGGCACCGGAGGGGATCATGCTCTGCTTCAGTATGTCACAGTACATGTTGGCATTCATGGTTCCCTCAATGAACTGTAACCCCCCAGTGCTGGCAGCACTCATGCAGGTCCAGACCATGATACTCCCACCACCATGCTTGACTGTAGGCAAGACACACTTGTCTTGGTACTTTTCACCTGGTTGCTGCCCCACACTCTTGACATCATCTGAACCAAATAAGTTTATCTTGGTCTCAGACCACAGGACATGGTTCCAGTAATCCATGTCCTTAGCCTTCTTGTCTTCAGCAAACTGTTTGTGGGCTTTCTTGCGCATCACCTTTAGAAGAGGCTTCCTTCTGGGATGATAGTCATGCAGACCAATTTGTTGCAGCGTGTGGCGTATGGTCTGAGCACTGATAGGCTGACCCCCCACCCCTTCAACCTCTGCAGCAATGCTGGCAGCACTCATATGTCTTTTTCCCAACGACAACTTCCGGATATGACACTGAGCACGTGCACTCAAATTCTTTTGTCGAGCATGACAAGGCCTGTTTTGAGTGGAACCTGTCCTGTTAAACAGCTGTATTCACTTCCAGTGACCAGTATGAGAGAGTGAGAGCTATAACACCAAATTTAACACCTACTCCCCATTCACACCTGAGACCTTGTAACACCGGGGAGAGAAAATGGCTAAATGTGCCCAATTTGGACATTTTCACTTAGGGGTGTACTCACTTTTGTTGCCAGCAGTTTAGACATTAATGGCTGTGTGTTGAGTTATTTTGAAGGGGATAGTAAATTTGCACTGTTATACAAGCTGTACACTTACTACTTTACATTGTACCAAAGTGTCTTTTCTTCAGTGTTGTCACATGAAAAGATATAATAAAATATTTACAAAAATGTGAGGGGTGAACTCACATTTGTGAGATACTGCAGCAGGAGAAAGCAGACTGACAGTAAAGATGAGTCAACAACTGTGCTGTTTCTCTCTTTCACTGCCCATTAATAGGTTAGGGTTAGTTCAGAGCAACCTTGGCTCAGAAAAGGAGGGTTGGATCATGCTGACCATCAGATTTAGGACATTTAGTGGCAGCAAAAGGTACCGCATGGAAAAACTTTGAATGGAATTTGTGTATTGAGCAAAATCTGGTTTTGTTATTTTATTGTTAATAGGCCATTCATTTTTATCTTGTTATCTTTGGCTGGACTTTTGCTTTAACACTGTAGAGAGAACTCTGTGATTGGAGGAGCATGACTTTGACAAGTCAGGAGATTGGGCTATGTTCTTAGCTTTTTTTCTCTTCTTACATTTTTTCAGAGTCCTGAAGTAAATGTAACTTAACGAGCATTTGTGAAGCACGTCACTTTTTTTTTGCATCAAATCCTTTTTTATTAATTTTTCAGGTTATACAATATTCATCATAGACAGTATATAAAAAAAAAAAAGCACTCCTTTATAACATTTAATACGCCATAACACAGTCAGACTCATCATAGGCATATTATCTTAACCATGCTTTTTACTTTACCCCCCCACCCCCCTTCCCACCCCCCACCCCTATCACCCTATTACCCACCCTCCTCCCCAAACAGTTGTCTCTATTAAACTAGCCATATCTTGAGCTTGGCAAATCTTGTTACCCAATTAAAAAGACAGTACTTAATGCTTATAACCACGTGCGTCTATTCCCTCGTTTTTATATACCTACCCTCAATAAGGTTTCATATTTCATTGCTCATTACCTGGCACCATAAGCCCCATATCCTTATGAACTTCCTGTAGCTTCCCCTTCTAGTATAGATTGTCCTTTCTGTTCTTACTACTGTGTTCATTGTTCTGACCCAATCTTCAGGAGTAGGGGGCACCGCTGATAACCATGCTTTCGCGATCGGTTTCCTCGCCTGGTATAAACATCGTACAATTGCTATGTCTATGTACCCATCCCCAATATTCTTACTAACTAGCCCCAGTACACAAAACTTGGCCTCAAGTTCCAGTCTTATCCCGAACCTAGCTTCTATAATATTTAGGATCTCCGTCCAATACCTGACTAGTTTGGGGCATCTCCACATTATATGTATAATATAGCCTGTCTCTAGACATCTGGGGCATTTATCGTCTGATCTTCGACCAAATCTATACAGCCTCTTGGGGGTATAATAGGCTCTGTGCATCAATAAGAGGTGCGAAGCCCGCTGTGACGGAGAAAGGGACACCAGCGAACCAAGCTCCAAGATTCTCTCCCACTGATCGTCCCTCAGCTCCCCCACATCGGCCTCCCACCCCTCCCTTGCGCGCGAAAGTGGAACTAATCTCATCGCCCTGGCCATTAATTGATCATAAATTCCTGATATTAGGCCCTTAAGGCTAGATATCCATACCACCTTACTAAGCAGTGACGCACTACACCATTCCAACGCCTTGGTCTTAAATTGTTTGTCTAATGCATGCCTAATCTGGAGATAGCAGTAAAATGTTTCTTTTGGAATTCCAAACTCCCGTCTCAGGTCCGTAAAGGACTTTAAAATATTGCCATCAAATATTTGAGCCAACCTATTTATACCCGACCTTTCCCACAGCCTGTTTGTTCCTATAGATTGTAGTTCTTGTAATTGCCCATTCTGCCATATAGGTGAAAACTCCGTAAGACCCCTATATCCCATCTCAATCTTGACTACCTGCCAGACTTTTGTAACCAATTTATATGTTGGAAGTGCGCATCTTAAAGACCCGGCCTCCAATGCCCCTGCTAAGGATTTGTGCGGTTTACCTGATAACATGATTTTTACACTGATATTCACCTCTCCCCCGCGTTCACACTCCTCCCAGGTGTTGCAACTGGGCCGCCAGGAAATACCTATATGGATGAGGGACCGCCAATCCCCCCTCCCTGTTAGGGCGCTGCAGGGTTTGAAGACTAATCCTGGCCTGACCCTTCCTCCATATTAACTCACAAAAGAGAGAATTTATTTTTACAAACCAGTCCCTCCCAATCCAGACCGGTGAGTTGTGTAATATATACATTATTTGTGGCATCCAAATCATCTTGATCAAATTTACACGGCCTGCTACAGACAGGGGGAGCCAACACCAGATGTCTTTCTTCCTTTTAAACTTTTCTAGAAGCGGAGCTAGATTGTCTGTAATATACTGGGTTGGGTTGTTAGCTAAAACTATACCCAAATACTTGAACTTCTCCACCACCCTAAAGCAGGGTATCCCGTGAGGGAAAGAGCCAGTAGTCGAGTCAACCGGGAGAAGTGTAGATTTCTCCCAGGTGACTATTAACCCCGATACCCTCCCAAACCCTTCCACCAACTGCATTGCCTTTACTAGTGATGGCCCCATATCACCCAAAAATAACAAAACGTCGTCGGCATATAACGCTATTCTTTCCTCACCCCCTTTTCTTTTCTAACCCTGCAAACCTGGTGAATTTCTTATTACCTCCACAAAAGGCTCCATTGCCAGGGTGAACAGTAGGGGCGACAGTGGGCACCCCTGCCTAGTTCCCCTCTCAAGGGAGATCCGTTCCGAATATGCGTTGTTTATTTTTAATCTAGCACTGGGGAGCTGATATAATATTTTGAGCCACTTAATGAACAGGGGGCCGAACCCAAATTTTCCCAGTACCCACCATAAATAGCCCCATTCCAGAGTGTCAAATGCCTTGGCAATATCCAAAGACAGGACAGCTCTGGCACCTTCATTCTCTACCGGAGTCTGGAGATTCAGATAAGTCCTTCTTATATTTTTACTGGTAGACCTGTTCTGCATAAACCCAGATTGATACGGGTGGATCAAGGTAGATATACATTTGTTCAGCCTGGCTGCCAGGATTTTTGCCAAGATCTTGACATCCGTACCCAGCAACGAAATTGGTCTATATGACGATGTATATAATTGATCTTTCCCCTCTTTCTGAATTAGTACTATAGTAGCTTCAGACATTGACAAAGGTAATCTACCAACTGCAGCTGACCAATTCAATGTCTTCAAGAGCTCAGGGGCCAACACCTCCCCATATTGTTTGTAAATCTCAGGGGGCAATCCGTCAGGACCTGGGGACTTCTGGTTCGGCATATTCTTTATTGCTTGCCCAATTTCCTCCAATGTTATCGGTGCTTCCAGACTATTCATGTCTGTGTCTGATAACACCGGTAACTCAGTGCCTTCCAAAAACTTCTCCATCTCTCCCTGTTCAGGACAGTGACGCGTCTTATATAAATCACTATAGAATTCTAAGAATGTTCCATTAATTACCCGAGGATCTGATGAGATATCCCCTTCAGCTGTTTTAATCATGGGAATTATTGAAGAGGGTGAATTAGTCTTGGCCAATAGAGCCAACGTCCGACCCACTCTTTCCCCTCCTCAAAGTTCCTCTGCCTCTGGAAAAATTTCTTGTTTTCTGCTCTTCTAATTTCTTCCTTTTTGTATTCTTGTTGCTTCATTACCCAGAATTCTCGATTTTCCGTAGTTGGGTCTAGCACATACTTTCTTTCTGACTCCAAACCCTCTTCCCTAATAAGATCCCCCTTGCCCTTGTTTGCTTCTTTATTTTTGATATCTGTTGAATCAAAAGCCCTCTGAGATATGCTTTCAAAGAATCCCAAATCACACCCCCTGAGGCTGTACCAGCATTATATTCAATAAATTCTCTCAATCTTATATTTATATCGTCCCTGTTCCCCATTAACTCCAACCATGCTGGATTTAATGTCCACATTCTCAGGCCATCATTATCCCGCATGTCGATATTCGATTTTACCTATTAAGGGTTGGATTTCTTGATTACCAATGGCCATATCAATACGGGAGAGAGTGTGGTGGGACCCCGAAAAGCAAGAATGTTGCTGACTACTAGGGTTACGGGCTCTCCACAGGTCACACCACCCAACCTCCTCGAGGAACTGTGCCAACCTTCCCTCCGACACTCTACCTCCACTGAGCCCAGGCGGGAACCTATCTAGCCTGCTATCCAGCACAGCATTAAAGTCCCCTACTATAATGACCGGAACATCTTTCTTATCCTCCAGGAACCCCAATAGCAGAAACAGGATCTCCAACTTAAATGGGGGAGGGATATACAGATTAGCTATAACAAATGGCCTACCCTCAATTAAACAATACAAAAAGATAAAACAACCCAACCTATCAATACTGACATCCCTGCAGGAAAACATCTACCCCCTCCTGACTAAAATACTCACTCCCCTTGAATAGGAGGAGTACACTGAGTGGTATTGTGTCTGGAATTTTTTATTTTTAATTAATAATTTAGTCTCGTCAGTCAGGTGAGTTTCCTGCAGGCATATCACTTCGGTAGCACAAGATTCCAATTCCAAGAATACGGTCGTTTTTTTCGTAGGCTCGCTCATCCCCCTAATGTTCCAGGAGCTTATGCCAAATGTTCTAGGCTGCATTCAAATGTATAACAATAAAGAACAATACCAGCAATGCAACAACCAGCATGAAATTAACCTTCTACTTATAGATAAAAAAGTTGCGGCCATAGGATGACGCTGTTCTGAACCAGCGCTATTATGTATAAAAATACAAAGAAGAAATCTCCAACCTCTATTTTGACAATACCAATTTACCACATGTGCCCTTTTTCCCCATAGCCTTTTGGCCTTTTTCATCAAATCAACAATAACCCCTCTTACTTCACTCAGTGCTAATATTGTGAGGAGGGGACATGGAGAGTCCGGGGAGAAAATACCCCCACACCCCCCCTCCCACCTCTATCTAAGGTTTTGTTTCTAATCCTACTCATTCTTGTGACCTTTAAGTGTTTACACTCCATTTCTTTTACCCTCCAACATTTTTTTAACAGTGCTCTGTAACCTTTTACCATTTTTATTACAACTGTGATACCCCATCCTTTAAATAATCCCTCCCCCCCCATTGCCTGACTCGGCGTGCCCTAGGGCATTCCTTGTGACCTTTCTAATCCCCACAGCCCAATTCATCCACTCCCCCACCCCCCACAGTCCCTTCTCACCCTCCCCACCCCCCCTGTAACCCCATCACCCCGAGGGCTCAAAAGACCCCCGTCACCAACCTAAACATTGCTCTCATCCTTCACTACATCCCCCACCCCTCTCCTTCCCAACCCTTACTGCTGGGGGAAAAAAAATATATATATTTCTCTAGTCCCGTTTCCTACAAGTGAGAAAAAAAACAGAAAAAACTTTCATTTGCTTGTATACAATTTCATCTTTGTAGGTTCTTTTTGTTCTCTTCAAGCCAGTCTGTGACTCCAATGACAGATTCGAAAAAACGAGTAGTTCCTAGGGCCTCAATACGCAACCGCGCTGTATATAATAAAGCATATGGTATATTATAGTTCCGTAAGGTACGCTTAATGTCCAAAAAACCTGCTCTTCTCCTTTGTAGGTCCGGGGAATAATCTGGATATATCGATATTCTAGTCCCCATTAAAAAAAATATCTCCTTTTTCTCTAGATTGCATTAAATTCAACTTATCTTTATAACTGAAAAACCTCATTATCATCGGTCTTGGTCGATCTCCTGAGTATGCTGACATGGAAGGCACTCTGTGGGCTCACTCAATAGAAAAAAGATGTGAAAAAGCCTCGGCCCCAAAAACCTCCTTAAACCACTTTTCCATAAATTCTTCGGGGCGGGGACCCTCACTTTTCTCGGGGAGACCCATCACTCTCATATTTTGTCTTCGCGACCTATTCTCCCATTCACCCATTGTGAGCTTGTTGGCATCTAATTGAGCTTGCATTTTTATAAAATCCTGCCGCATTGGGAGTATACAATATCTTCTACTTGATTAACCCTTTCCTCCACAACTTTGATTCTCTCCGCTGCTTTCTGAAGTTCTTGTCTAATACTGCAAAATTCTTCTTTTAAAGCTTTTAACTCTTCACACACCCCACTTAACGAGCTCCTACAGGCGTTTATAGCGCATAGCACCTCTTTTAAGGTGGGTTCTTGTTCACTGACTGCAGCTAAATTGGGGGTAATATCCCCTGACCTTCCCAGGTGTTCCCTCTCAGGGCTTGTTTTATTCATTGTTCTCGTACTAACCGCCGGGTTATCAGGGCCTTTCCCCAGACTTTTTCTGTCCCCTGGACCCCCTGCCGACGTTTTCCCCGGAGGTGGCTGATTGCTCTTAGCTGGGGACTGCGAGGAACTGTGAGCAAATTTTTCCAATTTCGCTGCAGCTGCCAGTGCGGACACATTTTGTCTCCCCTTCTCCTTTTCTTTGACTGATGGGGTAGCTTGTGTAGGTATATTTTCCTGGGGCTGCTGCTGATGATCTTCCTAGTCATGGCAAGCTAGGGCACTTTAGGTACTATATAGCACACCAGCCTAGGCCTAAATACCAAACAGACCCTCTTCAATTCAACCATCCAGTCCTCACAATGACGGAGATGGGCCCCCAGGCACCCTGCAGTAACAGCCACAGTCACTATACTTTACAGTTGTTTAAAGATCAAATTCTTTACCTCGCTCCAATTAGCTTTCAGGGGTATTGCAGAGGTATTGCAGAGGACCCGTCCGGACCCGATATCCTCCACCCAGGATCTCCTCACTTTCGCCGCCCGTCGTTTACCGTCAGACGTGACTAGCACAGTCTCTGCCGCTCTCTCCTATGTCCGTCACGGACTGGGATCCCTCAGCCTCTCGCGCTGTCAGCAGTGTGTCACTAGGCAACCAGGTACAGCAGCGGTAGTTAGTCCGGACTTCCCCTCACAGCTCAGCAGCACGGTGGATCCGTCCCCTCGCTCGTTACCACAGCCAGTCAGAGTACCGTTCCCCCTTATGCCAGCAGCCAACGGAGACCATAGGCAGGAACCGGGAGCTCACAGGGCACTCACAAGGCTGGATAAACTCATCCAGATAGCAACGCTAGTACAGCATCAGGGCTGGGGATGGGAGATAGCACAAACTCCACCGCTCACACCTGCATCCGGTCACGCCCCCCCTTCCTTTACATCGTGAAGCACGTCACTTTACTTTATAAATTCTTTGCCAGTTACTGGATTCCCAACACTGCCATCTTGACTGTGGGAACTGTGACTTCCTGCCTTTGCACTGTGCATATGAAAGATTGTGCTGTGCTCCCACACCAGCCTCCGAGGACATGTGACGTATCCCAGGAGGTTACGGGCGGGGAGGGGGTGAAATTCCATAATTCTCGCCTAGGGGAGTATTGCAGAAGTGGAAGCGGGTACCTTCGGGGCGGGGACCTGCTCCTCCCCAAGAAAAAGCTACCAATAATGGTGGGGAGAGGTAGGATAAGCACAACCTTCACTTTTAAGTGAAGTTTCACTTTAAGCTGTGGAACGGCTATGGAAAGGCTGTACCATTCCTTTATTACTGGAGGCCTTAAGCCCCATTCATGCTATAAGGGCACAATAAAAGCTATAAAAAGCTATAAAAAGCATGCATGTTAGCCTGCAGTCACGTGCATTTTGTGTGTTTTTTTGCTTTTTTTCTTTAACCACTTCAGGTCCGCCCCATAGCAGTTTTTCTGCTACACGGTGACAACTGTGCACCGGATCACGTATATACACATGATCTGGCTCTACCGGGTCGGAGACACACATGCGCGCCGCTGGCAGCTTGCTCCCACTGTGTGTGATTACACACAGTGGGAGCCCAGCTGTGGGTACCGATGGCACCCACAGATGATCAAGCAGAGAGGCAGAATGACAGTCTGCCTATGTAAACAAGGCAGATCACCATTCTGACAGGAGGGAAGGCATGGCTCTTGTGTCCCTGCAAAGCAGGGACTCGGATCAATGTCTTCCCCCAGTAAAAGCACTGTTTAGGCACACAGTTAACCCTTTGATCGCCCCTGATGTTAACCCCTTCCCAGACAGTTTTATTAGTACAGTGACAGTGCATATTTTTTTAGCACTGATTACTGTATTAGTGTCACTGGTCCCCAAAAAGTGTCAAAAGTTCCGCTATAAGTCTCTGATTGCTGCCATTACTAGTAAATAAATAAATAAATAAATAAAAATAAATAAAAGTATACCATAGTTTGTAGATGTTAGAACGTTCATGTAAATCAATCAACATACACCTTAGGATTTTTTTTGCTAAAAAACATGTAGTAGAATACATATTTGCCTAAATTTATGAACAAATTTGATTCTTTCAATTTTTTTATTGGATATGTTTTATAGCTGAACGTAAAAAATATTGTTTGTTTTTCAAAATTTTCTGTCTTTTTTGTTTATAGTGCAAAAAATAAAAAACCCAGAGGTGATCAAATACCGCCAAAAGAAAACTCTATTTGCGGGAAAAAAAGGACATCAATTTTACCTGGGTACAGCATCACAAGATGGCCTGGTCATGAAGAGAGTAAATCTTCCAGAGGCCACGTGGTTAAAGTAATATTTCCTTCAACCTTATTGTGGATGAGAGATTGCAGTGCAGTGTGTTTGTGTGCATTTACACCCAATTATGTGTATTCCTGTGTGATAAAATACAAGCATGTTGCACTTTAATGCACATCTCTTGAACACATATAAACTGACCATTCTAGTGTGAACATGATATGATATGACACTATCTACATGTCATTGCAGTCACCTGTTTTCATCCGGAGGGGAAAAATGCAAGTAACTGAACTAGTGTGAATAATGGTCCCTAAGTGTTAAGAAAAGTTAAACTTTTATTTAAATAAATATATAAATAATATTATTTTTTACATTTTTAAAAATGTTTTATTTATTTTTTTAGTTAGAAAACTTAGAAAAGATTTTTTTTAAACTGAAAATTCTACACAAACAATATACAGGCAGCAATAACCTACAGGCAATATGCTGCCTAATAGTTTCATTCATTCCTTCAAAATCTTTGTGGTTACATTTTTTTAGTGTAACCACGAAGGATCCAACTGAATAAATGGACTGATTAACCATAAAAGCATTGGAACTGGACCGTGAGAACCTCTCAGATCACTGTGTAGCTCATTGAGATTCTGTCAGATCGGAGCTTAAAGCTCCCACATGACATGGGAGGTTTGTTCTCAATTTTTTAACAGTTGGATGGACTTATATAAAAAAGGAAACAACAAACTAAGGTAGAAAGCCCTCCCTGTTTACCTTGTGGGCCCAACTGGGATTCTAAAGAGGGAAGGCCACACATTGTTTTTTTCCAAAAAATCCTAATAAAAAAAATGAAAAAAGATAGTGTGTTAAATACAATATTGTAATGTCAAATTTAATCTACTAAAATATTACAGCAATTCCCAAGTCAAAGGAGTGGTATAAGTTCTTTGCTTGGAATAAGAAGAACATTGTTATATATGAGCACCAATGAAACTACAGCACTTTGATGACACAATAGTCGACAGTTTAGCTCCACTACAGCAGCCAGGAGCTATCATAGAGGAGCTATGGGTTTGGGTTCACATTATAAAGTAATCTGACTGTGCCTGTAGGAACTTCACTGAAATTCAAGACCAGGAGACTGGGTCCTTGCATTATTTAAGAAAAAATAAAAAAAAACAAGAGCAGTGATAGAAGAAAAGACAGCATAGGTGGCAAGGGGTGGATCAAAGGCAGTGGGACCATGGGTAGAAGGGTGCAGAGACATGGAGAGGGGAAGGGGTGCAGATCAGAGAATGAGAAAAGTGCAGGATTAAGGAGTTTGGTAAAAAGTCAACCAAATAAAATTACCACAAATCACGGGAGCAGAGACACTAAGTGGGAGAGTGGACAGAAAAAGAGTGCAATATTAAGGACAACAATGAAGAGGACAGGAAGAAAGCACAGGCAAGAGGGTGGGTGTGGAATAGCGACAGGAAGACTGAATAAGTAAGTGAGGTATGTGCCTAATGCTTGCCTCCCTTCTTAAATACTAATATTACATATACACATGCATATATATACATGCACTTCGTATAAACACATATAATGTGTATGTGTGTGTACTGTGCATTTTGTGGGCATCCAACTCCCACTGTTTGTGTGATGGCCACATCTACCACATCTGAAAAGTCCATTCTGAATGCCATAAGAGAGTGAGAGGCTGACTAGCAGCAAGTGAATTGTAGTTGCCCATAGCAATGCCAGTGGTATCAGTCCTGCTGGCTGTGTGCCAAGAATGTTGCATACAGAGGATTGTGGCAAGTTGCCTTGGTAAGCCTGGAAGCCATAAGGAAAGAGTGCAACCTCCCATAGCAAACAGAGAGCATGTATCACTGGGAGACCAAAGCTTCAGCGGAGATGTGGCTCAGCGATTCCAGAAGTGTGTGAGTCATCAGAAGGGAAGCTACTTTTTGAAAAGTCACCTAGTACCTTGCTTGGCTTCTGGCCAATGGGGACAGACATGATGTGGTAACCTGCCCTGTGCACTGGAATATCACTGAAGATGATATTATTGGGTGTGAGGATGTATCTGTATGCCCAGTTCTAGGTGCCAACATGTTTGCTATCACCCCTGGCAACAGTGAGGATATTTATGTTGAGCTTGCAGTGGTGCTAAGGTGCATGTGAGTCCTGTGTTTGTTTGCCCTGTAGTATCATTCATGAAATGGCAGACTAACTCGTCAATGTTGGAGTCAGTGTGGAGAGATAGGAAATTTAAATCATGAATTATGGAGTTGTAAATGCCTAAGGAGTTTCTGGAAAATTGTATTTTTAAGGATTTCTAAAGTAACAGGTATATTGCTATCCCCATCGTCTGACTTCTGAATTCATCCATAGACAACGTTCCCGGTCAGTTCCATACAGTGGTGGCCCACATACTTTTAACTGTTCGTCTTACAATAACCTCAAATTGGAGAACAAATAGAGCCCTTATTATATCCAATATCGTAAATAAAGTTGACTCTGCGTACCAGTATCAAAAGTTTTTTGCATCTAATGCCCAAACCCTACCATCCTTTGAGAATAAGTGGAGTAGCTGGCCTCAGGGATCTTCTCCGACATAGACAATGAACAAATAGAATTTTCCTGGGCAGGGCAGATCCTAGGATCGGTAGTGTCAGATTTTTCGTTTTATTTTGTTTTGTTCCATTTGCTTCTTGTTTTCATTGCTATCAGCTCCTCTGTTGTCTTCTTCCACTGTTATAGGTGTGGACTTTGATAAATGCACTAAGGTATATCACACAATAACTGCCATAAGATTTTCAAGCAATTGCAATTCTCATATATGTTTATAATGTCATCAAGGCCTGTTTGTATGGGATTTTTTACTAATGCATGCAATTTTCTGGATTTTGTATACTATTCACTGTAATGCCATGCCTAATTTCCCTTGTTGTTTGCCTGTGCATTAATTAAAACCATGAAAAGAAATGGCAGATCAAAGTGAAAAGAAGAAAATAACGAAGTGGCTCCAGATCCAGGGCAAACAAAGATGATGACGCCTACTACGATGGTGGTGGGTAAGTCACTAGGTTAAATGCTGCAACTGCTAAAAGAGTGATTACGGATACTGACATTAAAGTGGACGTAAACCCGATTCATGAAATTTGAGCTGGGCACATATATATGTAGTGTTTTCTTATCTCTATTCAAAGCCCTGTAGCTGTCTCCTGCTACGTTCTTCTGTTATAAGCTTGATAACTTCTGACAAGTTCTCCAGCAACTGAGATAAAAGCAGCCAGAGTTTTGTGTTGGGGAGGATGCTATAAATAGATTAGCAGCATGCTGAACTATTCAACAAACAGTTCTAAAAGTCTCTATCTATGAAGAGAGGGGGTGTGTGCCTTTCCTCCAATCAGCTGTCTTGGCTGGATGCCCAGGCTTCACTGCAGTGCTGAACAGGAAGAGAAAATCTCCTAACACAATCTGAATTTTCT
>NC_133326.1:294391293-294446293 GCF_042186555.1 Aquarana catesbeiana
CCATAATATTCGCTGTTCGGTGAATGGGCGAACACCCAATGTTCGAGTCGAACTTACGTTCTATTCGAACATTGAGCTCATCCCTACTGGGTATATGTGAGGGTTTACATCCACTTTAAGACTGTCTGTCTCCTCAAAGATCAACAAGTAAGAATATAAGGAGGCTCTTTTTGAACCTACAAATCCCAATAGAAAATCCGGATTCAAGAGTTGTTATGATGCTAGATGTGGTGAAGGCATTTGACAGCCTTGAATGGGGGTTTATTTGGCATGTACTGAAGGTATTTGGCTTCGGCCCTTCATTTATTAAATGGGTTAAAATCTTATACAATGACCCTAAAGCGAAGGTCGGAGTCAATAATGTGCTCTCTAGTGAGATCCGACTTGAGAGAGGCACAAGACAGGGGTGTCCTTTATCACCCCTGATCTTTGCCTTGGCAATGGAACCGGTGGCTGCCGCAGTAAGGCAAAATAGGTTTATGGAGGGGTTCCGGAGAGGGGCTAGAGAGGAGAGGATCGCGTTATACGTGGATGATGTCCTCATTTTCTTGGGAGACATGGAGCGCTCACTTAGACAGGTGATGGATATTTTCTCAGGTTTTGGAGGGATCTCCGGTCTCTCCATAAACTGGGAGAAATCTGTTTTATTGCCAATAGACCCTATCAAGAAAGGCACTTTCTTAGATGAAACCCCATTAGAGATAGTGGAGAAAACAAAATATCTAGGTATTTATATAACAAGAGAACCAAATAATTTTCTAAGTAATAATTTAGTCCCTCTGTTGGCAAAATTAAAAAAAAAGACTGATGTATGGAAGGGACTTCCATTGTCAGTTGCCGGAAGGTGCAATCTGGTCAAAATGCTGTGGTTGCCCCAGCTGTTATACATATTGCACAATTATGGATTTACGGAAAATGGTTTAAAAAAATAGATATGTTGTTTAGAGGTCTCATATGGAAAGGGGGGCAATCTAGGATAAGCCTACAATCTTTACAGTTAGCAACGTGTGAGGGAGGCATGGTGGTCCCACACCCGTGTTGCTATTTTTTGGCAGCCCAGTTACAGCATTTGAGGTCAGGTATTGGCCCTACTGGTAACAATAATATGGGCATAGTGACTGCAGGAGCACCTCATAAGCTGGTTTTGGAGGTACTGGAGGCGAATTTGTTTGCCTACAGGACCCCCACGGTTAAATTAATTATAAAAGTTTGGAATTCTATTAAGGGTCTGAAGGGTATGGAGGGAGTAGCGAGGTGTACCCCTCTCTGGGATAATAAGAACCTACAAGAGCTGACACGAATAGGGAAAATTAAGATATGGGAAATAAAAGGGATAGTTAAACTGGTTCAATTATACAATGGTAATATCTTAAAAACATTCGCCTCTCTAAAGGAGGAATTTGGTGTCCCGAGTCAGTCATACTTTAATTACCTACAAATCAGACATGCAATGCAGGCCCAATTTGGGGAACATGGCCCGAGTTGGAGCCTTTCTCCTATTCCTCAAAGATTAGAGAGTACTGAGGGCTCAAAGGGGCTTATAGCAGAATTCTATCAACACATTTGTAAAAATAGCTGGGAGGGGCCAGACAAACTTAAATGCAGAAGGGAATGAGAAAGAGACCTGGGTATAATATCAGATAACCAATGGAAAGAGGTATTGGCCGGGGGGTCACCAGGTCTCGGTCTCATCTGCCCAGAAATTCTCACACCTAATGCTTCTACATAGGGCATATTATACCCCTAAAAGACTGTTTAAATATGGGAGAAGGGTAGATGCTAACTGTCCCAGGTGTCAGAACACAGGGGACTTGTTGCATATGTTATGGAAATGTCCCAAGTTATTTCGCTATTGGTCGGAAGTTGTAGAGACTATAAATAAGATCTTTAATTTAAGTCTTAAAGTAGACCCGAAACTGTGTATTCTCGGGGTAGGGGGGAATTTAGGCAGTGCTATGGGCAAAATTAAAGCAGTGCGGAGATGCCTTTATCAGGCAAGAAAGGTAATAGCAAAAAGATGGCAGGCTGAGAAACCCCCTTCGATAGATGATTGGTTTAGAACAGTGTCAGAAACAATAGGGAAAGAAAAGGTAGTTTATGTAAGGAGGGGTAATGTAAAGGAGTTTAAAAAAATCTGGAAGCCCTGGTTTGCGAAGCTGAATTACCCCATGTAGAGAATGGGTGCAAGAAGGGGACATGGAAATGTGCAGGCTCCAAGATAAGACTAAAGATGTGCGTGCAATTAATATGATAAAAATGAGGGCTTGGTTCTAGGCTTATGTACTGGGGTAAAGTGGGAGGGTTAAAATGGGAGAAAACTAGAAATGAACTCTCTGCGGGGTATATATATACATCTCGCAATGTTTTATGATGTCCCCTTTTGTCTTGATTTTTGTATATTTGGTAATGTGATGATTATTTAAATTAAAAAAAAAAAAAAAAAGACTGTCTGCTGTTGGTGGAACTTTGTACATACTATCACATGTTCTGTATGTGTACAAAGCTACAAAGTTACTGTCTAGAGGCCTTTGATATCATTAACACTTGCCTGCAGATGACCCTACCATCATCTCCAGTTTTAGCCCTACTGGGCATATATGAGAACATACAGAAACCTCATCACACAGAGTTGTTAATTTCATGCCTATTATACTAAGAAATAATCCCTTTTAGGTGGGAGTGTTTGTGGTTCAGAGCTCATCCTTCCCCAAGGAGTTTGTGTGGCTGCAAAGGAGCAGCACTTGTGCACATGCTAGTGTTGTTTGATAGTCTGTGTAGAAGCAGAAGAAGGGTTTGAGTAGACCGAGATAGCTAGGAGGCTGAAGTTAAGTATTTGTGTAAAGTGTAAATAAGATATGGTGAAAAATACTCCTGCGCTTGTGAGATCGTTTGCTGTAAGAAAAGGGTAGTATTGTAGACAATGGAAGGACTGGAGGAGATGATGGAGTGTGTCCCGCTGCCTTAACTGACCAGGGGTGGTCTAGAAAGGACTGTTTGGTAGGAGGTGGATGGAAGGCGCGTGATCAGACGCTTGCATCAAGAAATAAACCATACATTTCTTGATGCAAGCGTCTGATCACGCGCCTTCCATCCACCTCCTACCAAACAGTTAAGTATTTGTGTTGCTAGGGAAGAGAGATGCTGGAAACCCCTGTGAGGATAACTCTCTTTGATGCTTTGTGAAACTTTCTTTTAAATAAAAGTGGGCAAGACAGCCCAAAAAAGAACAATTAGCAAATGGTAGATTCCTTGGAAGCTCTACCTTGAGCTAGTCTTCCTACAATCCTACAATCTAGATACATTATATATAATATGTCACTTTAATCAAAATTAAACTACTATTTTTTCATAACATAATGCAGAATCATTAATATACTGTATTTTTGTTATTCTCTGTGTACTTTTGCATTAGGAAATCCTTTTTCAAGAAGCCTGTTTTCCCACTCATCCGAAGCAGCTTGGAATGTGACAGGCGAAAGGGGAGGAAAAGTAAATCAAAGCGTGGAGCAATTCTCCAGATGCAGCATATTTTTCCCTTCTTTTTTTCCATAAAGATTCTTCATACATTTTTGACATTTTAATCCCTTCTGTGGAGACTTTTATGGAATTATAGTACAGAATTTGCAGCCAGTTTCTTACTGTGAAAATATATAGTTATGCTTCCATTTTTAGAAATATCTTTCCTTCATTAGATAAATAAGTCTATAAAAGTGTTCAGAATGATGATTTAAATGATGTTATGTTATATTTGAAGTGTTAGATATACATATGAAGGAGATCAACTCCTGTAATTATATATATGCACAGTGACAGCACATTTAATCTTCCTGTTTTACTGTTGAAAGTAGGGGGAACACAACAGTTCCCCCTACTTATGGGAATGAGGAGCAAATCAAATGGGCAGTTTAAAGGTATGGTTATTTTAATTGGTTACTTACCTGTTAGCTGATATTTTAAATTCTGGAAGATTCTGCAGTTTTGTCAGGTGACTCAATGAACCTATAGAAAGAAAGAAGTGGTTATAAAAGATATCAGACCAACGGTTATACATCAGAACAACGGCTGCAGCAGAAGAAAAGACATCCTCTGTGTTGTTCTCCCTCTCACCATGCATTCTTCGGTTCCAGAAAGCTGTTTTAAAGAGGTGATGGTTTGTGAAGTTTCTCGGGTTTCATTTATCTGCATCAACTAAAGATAAGATTTGGAAAGGCGATTATATTGACCTCCTTTCTCTCCTTCCTTCCTTTAAAGGTAATCGTTTGGATAAAAAAGATTCTGATAAGTCTGATGATGATAGACGCAAGTCAGCTCCGCGCTCTTTTAACAATTGGCTACAAGCCTTTTTGCATTTATGCTAGCCTTATGGGTGAAAAACATCCAGATTTGTGTTGCGGGATGTTTCAACGCGTTGAAATTATCCTTGGAGCATTCAAGAATTTTTCAGGATTAGCATGGTTCTATTACAATGAATCATTTCGACAGAAATCGGCGGTTCACAAAACCTTGAAATGGGGATCTAAAGATGTGGGTTTGTGGCTGAACCTCTTCATCCCTAGGAAACAAATATCGCCACCTCAGTCTTTTCAGCCCGCCCCTTTTAAAAAAGGTTTATGCTTCGAGTTCAATGAAGGGCAATGGCCGGGCGATGTAAATGGCCCAATTCATGTCGGTACAAACATGAATGCACTACTTGTTCTGGAGCTCATCCCGCTCTTCGCTGCTTCAAAAAATTAACTTCAGCTTCTACATCTCATTCTAGAGATAATTTTAGTTCTGGCAATAATGCCTGTGAAATTAACCGCCATGTTACCATTTCTTCAAATTTGGCCAGACCGTCTGATGACAGATCTAATAATGAATGGTTTTTCTGTTGGTTTTCAATTGCCGGAATTTACTGGGTTGTGTTTGTTACGATAACCTCCCTTCAGTTCGTCACTTCCCCAGCATAGTTTCTGAAAAAATTTTGAAAGAAGTTACAGGGGGTAGAGTTGAGGGCTCCTTTCAGTCGCCACCATTTGAGAATTTTAGAGTTTCGCCTCTTGGCTTGATACGTAAGAAAGAAAAAAACAGTTTTCGTTTGATACATCACCTGTAGTATCCTTCTGGTTCATCTCTTAACGATGCTATTGATCCTGTTGCGAGTTCTGTTTCTTATGCATTGTTTGATGAGGCAGTGGTTAAAATCTGTATGCTTGGAAGGTCTGCTTTGCTTGTAAAAGCAGATATTAAGTCAGCTTTCTGCTTGTTACCAATCCATCGTTCTGCTTTTAATTCTCTTGGTTTTTATTTTAATGGAGGCTGTTATTATGATAAATGCTTGCCCATGGGCTGCTCCTTATCTTGCAAATATTTTGAAGCTTTCACTTCCTTTCCTGAATGGACGGTGTAATTTCAAGCGGATTCTACCAACATAATACACTATTTAAATGATTTCCTATTTATGGGTCCGGCTGATTCTTCGCATTGTCTGTATTTATTTAGTGAATTTAGAGACATTTGTAGGTGTTTTGGTATTCCCCTAGAGGAGGACAAATCAGTTTGTCCTACTGCTTACCTCCAATATCTTGGGCATTACCATTGATACGGCTTTGATGGAGTGTCGAATCCCTCATGTTAAAATATGAGGGAATATTTAGCCTCTTTTATTCTTTATAAACCTAAAGTGATGGTTCGAACATTACAATCCTTATTAGTTTTGCTTGCATTTGTGACTTGGATCATTCAGATTGGTCGAGTTTTTTCTAAATGGTTATATAAAGCTATAGCGGGTTTTAAACCCCTTACCGTTTTGTATGTATCACGTCTGTTATGGTTGGTGGCATGTCCTCGGTGACAGCAGTTGTTACGAATTCTTTAGCAGCTTCCACATGGGCACAGTACAAGGTTGCGTGGTCTTTGTGGTGCTCTTTCTTAAACTCTGTCCATTTGCCTATTCATTTCTTCTCCGAACTATTGCTTTTGTCTTTTCTGGATTCTTTAATGAGTAGATCCTATTCTTATTCTCATCTAGTAAAAATTTTGGCAGGTATTTCCTTTTTTAATAAAATGAAAGGTTTTCCTCCTTGCTCAAATTTCTTTTCTGTTACACAAGCCCTTAAAGGGTATCGTAAACAAATTTTTCAAGTTGATGATAGGGTGCCGATTACATCTGCTATTTTGCATTACCTTTTAGTTGCTTCTTAGACTATTTGTTTTTCGGATAACTAAGCTCTTCTTTTTCAAGTTTTTTGCCTCTGCGTTTTTGGAGCGTTTTGTATTTTCGAATCGTTGCCAAAATCTTCTTTGCCTACTGGGGGCCTTTTATTCTCTGACGTCATTATGAATGTTGATTTTGTTCGGATCTTGTTACGTTTTAGCTAAACAGATCAATTAGGGAAAGGACGTTGGATTGTCATTCATCAAATTCCTGGATCCCCGATCTGTGTTTTTTCTTTATTATCCAGATACTTACCTTTACGCCTAATATCATCTGATCTTCTTTTGGTCCGTAGCTAAGGCCACCCCCTTACTCAATACCAATTCAACATGGTTTTAAAGCGATGCCTTTGTCAAATTGGTTTGGGTCACTTACATATAACTTTGCATTCTTTTCGAATTAGGGCTGCAACGAAAGGCCGCTAGGTTGGGTTTGTCATCATCTGCTATCAAAGGTCTGGGTGGTTGGAAATCTAATTGTTTTCGGTCATGTCAGGCCTAATTTATGTTTTTTCAGATTTTTTGTAAGATCCCCTTATTATATTTGGATTATAGGACAGTCTTTCGTATATTGGGTGAACATGCAAGTTTCCTTCAGATGTTATGGACTTAACTTGGGTCTGGACAGTGCAGCTTTTGAAATATTTTGGTACGGCTGTAATGGCATGTCCTGGTTCGATCTTCGTCCTTCTTTGACTACTTTGTTTTCCTCTTGGCCACCTCCTGCGGTTATTATTTTACATTTATCTGTCAATGATTTAGTCACTTATAAGACGTTAGATTTAGTTGCTCAAATTAAGGTTGATCTTTTGCATCTTTATGTGGTTCTTCCATCCACGATTTTGATCTTCTCTGAGATTGTTCCAAGGATCAAATGGTTACTTGATACGGAACTTATATATCTGGAGAAGAACCGTAAGTGGGTTAACAGAACGATAGCAAATTTTATGCCTTCGATTGATGGGCTATCCTTCCGTCATGTAGATCTGGAAGGTGGTTTACCTGGGTTTTATTGTTTTGACCAGGTCCATCTTTCTGACATAGGTTGTGATATTCTAAAGCTTGATTTTCAATCTTGTGTAGAGTTGGCCATGACCCGGGTGGGGTGCCAGACTCGTTTAAGTTAAAGAGCCTGGCGTGTGGGTTAGTGGTTTTACTGTTATAACATGGTTAGTTTGAGCTTTTATAGCTGAACCATTGGTATGATTTCTTATGTAAGGTTATTAAAAATGTTTTATCGTTATAATAAATTGGTTATTGTTGGTAATATATCGTCATGCCATAATAAAGGGCCGTGGCCATTTATACCACATTTTAAGTCTAATAGTTTTTATTATATTCAATAGTATTTATAAATTGAAAAATAACATTTGAGTTTGGTCTCCAGTCCCATGAAATTGAATAAAAAACAATAGACTTTCTGCAACAGTGATCTGTACCCAAAGACCATGTGATCTCACCTGGCTAAGGTAGATTTGGGATTTTTTTTTTCATGGCAAGTAAAAACATTTTTTTACTTAAATTATAATGTGCGTTGGTGATAGTGATGACCCCTATGGGTTAATGTGAAGTGTGAAATTTAACAATAGTTGACTTTAAAGTACTGGTAAATGAATTAAGGACGAGTAGTAATACAAGTAATTTATATAGAAAGGCTCATATAACCTTTGGCAAATTTAAAACTTGAAAAAACCCAGGCAGAAATGAATACATTTAACATCTCATGTAGCTTGTTTAAAGCTGTCTTTTTATCTTGATTGGCAGCTATGCATGGCTTTTACAAAATGTCATGTAGGGACTCTGACCTAAGGTGGAATATCCCTAGCTTAAAGAGGAACTTCAGTTCTCAGTTCATTTGCTCCACCTTCCCCCCTGGTGCCTGCGTAGATGTGCCGAAGGGCTCTGCCTGGCTGTTGGCTCCTGGCAGAGCCCTTCAGCACCTTTTCGCACATGCAGGGTATTTCCCATGGAAAGGGAAGTTTTGTGACTTCTATGCTGCCCATCTTTGCATTACACAGGGAATCACGCACATGCACAGATGTACAGTGAACCTGCGCACGCACCACAGGGCTGGGGGTCTGATATGCAGTGGTATGTCTTTGCAGAATCCGGGAGAGGGGTCTCAGACGTCATTCTTGCCTATACAAGGAATGAGGAAGTGCTGTTTGGCAGCATAATAGATGTTTTATAATAAATAAATAAACAAATATTAAATTCAAAGACATGGAGGTGAGAGGAGGCAGGACACAAGGACATTAGGTTTAGGGTGAGGGTCCACTTTGGCAGGTAGGCTGTAGTGAGTCTGACCTCTAAATTTTTATAGTTCTGCTTTTGCAGGGTTTTCCCTAAGCTGAAGTATAGGGATATATAGAATATAGCTGTGTTTATTTCTAGGCGGGTTCAGCAGACGTTACTGAATTCAGGTGCCAAACCTGTTCCAGAATATAGTGAATGAGAGCGAATGTTAAAAAAACAGAAATGACCATTTTCTAGCCTGATAGTTTAGGGACTTTCAAACAAATGAAATGCGGGGCTGGGCATTGCCCTGGGAAAAATGCACCAAAGCAAAAATCATTTAAAAAAATAATAATAATTTGACGGGGAGCAGCACATGCATAGCTATCGATCGACTTTTGTACAACCACCCTGTCATGTTTTTTCCAAATGATCAGTGCCACCAGCTATAGCTGGCAACACTGATCATTGTTTTCTAATGGCAAGGATGGCAGTGATTCTCCCATCCATCTCTAATCTGCCTTAGACTCTCAATTTTGCCTATGGCACAGTAATTAGATTATACTGTATTGTACGTGTGTGTGTGTGTGTGTAAAAGGACTATTAAATATGTGTCATGTATATTTGTTTGATTTAACCATGGCCTTGTAAGACCTTTACACATGTATACATTTCCATAAGACCTTTAGTGCAAATTGGCCACAGTGTGCTGCTTTACTACTTTGCACCAGAGCACGGGGGAGGGGTGTTGGTAAGTACCCACATTATTAGTAATGGATTTTATATTGCATGATTTTCCAGAGATCAGGACGTTCTGTATTTAAATATACAGGAAAAAATTAGAGGAAATTAAAGTATATCTAAAGAGAAAACCTATTTCATTTCGGGTACAGTAGGCAATAGTTAAAATAGCTTTAATTTTTTTCCCATCTGTGTCCCAATCAAGAGGTTTCCCTTAACTTTCTGTTCTCTAGACCAGTGGTGGCCAGTGGTCAACTTAGAAAAATATAGGAGTTAAGTGCAGCCTCGTACATGTCCAGAGGACCACGCGATAGTATTAAAAGAATTGTGTTGCACTAACATGCAATAAGGCTCATGTTTTATCATACATTACCATAATGCATGGTATCAAGTGCAATTTTGTGCATGTGTTGCGATATAAATAATTCTGAATGGCACCTCAAAATACTGTTACAGTACTGGACAATGCACCCACACTGCAGCACATCATGACATATATACCATGCTTTGTGATATGTTGTGTCTCTCCTCCAGGAGACACATGAAACCCCACTGCGGGAACATTACCACTATTTGCAATTGCGACATTGGATCGTGACGCTTTGCCGTACTTCCAAATACCCATATCTCAATACTTTCTTCTAGCACATTTGCCAGCACTAACCGGGGTCTCCTGGTCTCATCTCAACATGCTATGCCTCTCTTAACAGTGGGACATCCTTAACATGCCTTTCCTATGTGACCCAGTGTCTGATAGGCTTTTTGTTCAAGGATTTTTGGCCTGCTGCAGACATTGTTTCATGTGACAGTTCATAAGGATATCAGGTTGGCTCTCCTACATTGTACTATACTGGGCCTTTTCGCACTTCAGAAGAAATTGGCTTCCTACCATTTTATCTCTGCCAAACGTACCATAGCTCAGGCCTGGAAGACTCCTATGGTTGCCTTCCAGGGTGTGAAAACCTGGTTGACCGATATGATGGTCAATGAACAGATGTCCAGTATTCTTAAGAATTCACACCCAAAGTTTCTCAAAATCTGGGAACCCTGGATAAGCTACTGCTTCCCATCCTTACCTCTGACAGGTATGGTCATTTATAGGTGTTGTCCGTGCCGGTCCAGAGCCTGCGATAATTTTTCTCCTCTTGTTCCTCTCTCCTTTCTTGCTTTCCTCTCTCTTCCTTTCTTACTCTTTGTTCTTCAGTTCTTTAACAAGATGAGACTTGTCATTGGGGATTGTTACTTCTTAAAGGACAGCCTGGCAAAAATAGCAATGTTTGCTCTGACTTTCCTACTGACCCTCTTTGGTTTTGGCTAGACCTTTGCTGATTTAATATTAAACATTGCTTATTTGTACTTGTTCTTCAATGTGACTGTTTAGCTCTGCCCCTGTGTGGGCAAATTGTGAGCTTGTCTTGTTTATCCTGAAATCTCAATAAATATATTGAAACAGAAAATAAAAAAAAACTCATGTGTGATTTTTAAGTGTATTATTGTGTGCTGCCAACTCATTAAAAATTGATGGACTGCCTTATATCAACATATCAACATGCATGCCATGCATGCAGTAACATACTGTTGTGGATTTACTAAAGGCATATAAACTGTGCACTCTGCAAGTGTATTTGCTCCGGACCTTAGTAAATGAGGTAAAGCTTCACTTTGCAAAGAATACCTAATCACATGCAATGAAAATATTAAAATAAACAGCATATTTGCTTGCATGTGATTTGATTATGCTTCTTCTCATTTACTACGCTCTGGAGTAACTTCCCTTGCAGTGTGCCACTGCACTTTGCAAAGTGCACAGTCTATTTGCCTTAAGTAAATCAACCCCACTGCATCACAAAGATGTGAAGGACCCTTACACACAAAGCAGTTTTGCATTTATATGCATTAATTGAACTTACATAATTTGTAAAGAACTCTGTGATCCTATTTTATTTTAACTTTAAAGTTCTTCAGCACTTTATTTCCAGAAGGGCCCCACAGGACTGACAGACTCTACAGGGCCCTACCTCCTGACAACCTGTGTTTCCATCCTCCACAGCTGGGAGCTCAGATATTGAATAAGTAGCCTTTGCTGCTTTTTAATTTGGACCCACCACTGATATGTAGCTGGCACTTCAGGAGCCAGTGTGTAGGTACAGATCAGCCACGTCCTAGAGGCGGCACAGGTAAAATGTCAACAATGGCTGCCAGTGAGTATGCTGCTGATTGGAATCCATTGCAGATGTGTTTACCTGGTGCCCAATACCCAGTGGGATGCACACATTGGCTAATGAGCCACATGCATACCTTACGCTATGTGTTGATCACAAGGGCTGTAGACACAAAAGAACATAGGAGCAAAACTCTCCAAAGTGAGGAAAATCTCCTTTTAGACAGTTGTCATCTGAACATATTCCCCTATTGGAAGATTCCCTTGCAATTCATGTTCTTGTGACAGCTCAAAAGTTTACATTTTCCCTTACTTTAAGGCTCCATTCACACTTGTATGACTCCAAAGTTGCGCCGACTTTGGAGTGCAACTTTGTTGCAACTTTAACATATAATATAATAATGGACAACTGTTGCACAAATGTTGCATTGTATAACATTCAGATATGATTTTCATACAACTTTTGAGGGTTAACATTGAAGTCTATGGCCCTCAAGTTGCATTAAAATTCGGACCAAAGTACTGCATGTACTACTTTGAAGTTGCTGCAACTTTAAGTCACACATATATTAATGGTTATCATTGGAGAACATGGGGAATGACTTGTCATGCGACTTTGATGTTCAAAGTTGCATGAAAAGTCACACAAGTGTGAATGGTGCCTGAGACCCACTGACAATGGTCACCAAGACAAAAAGAGACAGTGAATATCCCTAGCACTGTTCCTGCAATAAGAACTTGACATCAGTTACAATACTCTATCCAAACCTTAAAAAAAAACATTTTGCATTTAGATATATTTAAGTTAATAATCAGCAAATCTGTAATTCACCTGATTTGATCATCACTACTCATGAACTCCTGAAATGTCCCTATTTATTTGTGTCTGTTAGTAAAAATAATTTGCAGTTTAGCTTTTAAGGTATACATAAGGTTGGCCATAAGCAAAAAATATGTGAGCGGTATGACCATGCCAATGTTCTTCATTCAAAAGAAGAATTGTAAACTGTTAACAGTCTTGGAGGGTAAAAGCAAAATGAAAGCATTTTGCCATGAACTACTTCAACATGTTTATTGCTCCTTATATGAGTGTTCCCTCTTGCTGGCTACCACTGCTTTTTATTTTTACAGTGCTAGGAAATTCCACTTGACATAAATTGCTCTATGAATGTAGTTAAGGGAGGGAGGTTATTTTCTGTGTAATTTCTCTGGACAGTGCTATAATCAAACAGAAAATAAACTGCCACAATTGAGTCCTTTACAGCAAAGATTGCCAAAGAGAATATCAAGACGCGTGCTGGAAAATGACAAAATCAGGTAATGATGGTAGGGTTAAGGTGATGAAAGGTTTACATAGAAAGGGCATTGATAATATCTATTTGCTAAGCAAAGAAAAAACAAAACAGTTTATAGTGATGCAGAGGGTTTTGCCTAAACTATATCCCACTCGCCAGAACTTCAACGCTGGTATTCTCATAATAACGTCTGTTAATATTTTACATGTTTGACCTTTAAATTTTGTTTAACAGTAAGCCCAACAAAACTGGAAAGCACTTTGATCTTCCCATGTGTTATTAATATACAATAATACAAATCAAACCTAAAATTGGTTTGAGAACATCTTTTGTTCTTAAAGCACTCTCCCTCAAAGTACTGAACTAAACAATAAAACATCATCTGTATATGAGACATGTTCACAAACATAGATTATGTTGCAGGTAATATACTATATATAGCGGTTGATTTACTATAACTGGAGAGTGCAAAATCTGGTGCAGCTGTGCATGGTAGCCAATCAGCTTCTAACTTCAGCTTGTTCAATTAGGCTTTGACAAATAAAAAAATCTGGTTTCTATGCAGAGCTGCACCAGATTTTGCTATCCCCAGTTTTGAAAATCAACCCCATAGTCTGGTTAGATTGTTAATCAATACTAAGTTAATGCTAAGACAAGGGCATTTGTTAAAATACTAGAGAAGGGGCATAGGCACACTCATGTAGGCTGAAAATTGGAGGTACGTCAATTGACAGTGCTATATAAGTACCTGAAATAAATAATAAATAAAATAAAGAAATTGTAAAGTATGCATAGCTATGTCTCATCAGTAGAGTTGATTTGCAAAATTATCCGAGGCTGTTCACTTTTGCAAAGAGAATGTTTGAGCCCTGGTTCACACCGGTGCGGCTTTGAAATCACGCTACTTCAGCACCATTTCAAAGCCACAGACCTGTGCGATTTGAACCTTCGATTTCACTGCGGATTGCGACTTCGTTTAACAGAAGTCAATGCAGGTCGAAAAAAAAATCACAAATAAATTGTGCAGAAATCTTTTTCAAAGTCCCTGTGACTCGATGATTTGAACTGTTCTATTGCCGGTGTTCTATCGATACGTGCCCTCCATCGAAAAGTGCCCGCGTATGCGCAGGACGGAGCCGCACTCCAGATGATTTCCCGATCAGCTTCAGTGACGTGACCATGACACATGCGCACATCACAGGAGGCATTTTTCGATGGGAGAGAGAATGTCATGGACACTATTCAAAGCTATTCACAGCGCAGAGGGGGACATCGTAGTTGTTACATTATGCCTCGCTGTTGCAGGGCGGCTTGTGGGGCGGGTTTTGTGTGTGTTGCAACCCGCCCTTAGACACAGGCAACAGGTGCTGATCAAGACACTATAGCCGCTATGCACACTGACAAAAAGCGACCTTGAGCAGACTGAAACTCCGCCCCGCAACATGAGGCACAATATGAGAACTACGGTGTCCCTCCGCTCTGTGAATAGCTTTTAATAGTGTCCGTGACATTCTCTCTCTCGTCGAAAAAGGCCTCCTCTGATGTGCGCATGCACCATGGTCACGTCACTCCAGCTGATTGCCAAATCAGCTAGGGTGCGGCTACGTCATGCGTGGGCACTTTTCGACAGAGGGCACATATCGATAGAACACTGGCAATGGGGTATGACTTGTCATGCAATTTTGAACTGTCAAATCACATGACAAATTGCATTGGTGTGAACCAGGCTGAATACCCAGTCATCTGCTAAGGGAATGAAAAAATGTGAGTTTTGATGATTGATTAAACACAGCTTCTCTTAATCTATTAAGCTCTACATGAAGCCCTTACTCCTTCAGTAAATCAAACCCAGTGTGTACACCTTACAGAAAAGTATATGCACTTAGTTCAGCTGCAAACACATGAGGAATTATTAGGACGTCTGTCAGGTTTTAATTGCTTAAGATGGCCATAGTACATAGATGTTTTTCATTTAGCCTTTAGGCTGAATTAAAAAAAAATATTTTACAAACTCCTCCATCTATGCTAAACAGTGCTTGTGGATAAATCCCCTATTGCAGATATTGTATTCTGACAGCTGGAGTCACCGGCTGTCAAAATACCCAAACAGTTTCTGCACTGTTAGGCCAGCCGTACATGGTTTGAATCTCGACCAGTTCAACAGGAACTGGCGAAGATTTGAACCATTGATGGGTAGGCTGAATGTACCAAGTTCATCGATCGATCAACTTGGGTACAAACAACCTGCTAAATTATCTTCCGATCATGGATAGCGGCTGATAGCCGCTAGCAATAATCACTGTCTCCCCCCCCCCCGGGAGAAGACAATGGCCCAGCATAAGGGATTCCCCCATTAACACTGTCTGTGTTGATGGGAGAATTGCGCAATTTGCTCCATGTATGGCCGGCAATTTTCCACCTGGCCCCCCACAAATTTTTCAGTATCTGTCAGGTAGATGCCAAGAGGGCCACACACAAAGCAAATTTCAGCCAGTTCCTGAAGAACCATTTGAAAATTGGCTCAATGAATGTGTAGCTTACCATTCAACATCCTGTCCCACACTGTCGCCCACAGTCAGTATAGAAGGGTCAGCAGCCAACAGTGTAACCTTACAAATCCAAATCCAATACAAATTCATACATTTTCTCATACCTCCTGCTTTGGTAATTACTGGCAGTTAGCAGGCTCTCAGTGTGATAGCCTCACACTTTCTGCCCAGGCTATAACAGTGGTCTGTACAGGAAGTTAAAACAAACCTCCCAATAAGGACACAGCTGTAAAAACTTGACATAGGTTGTAACCCTGTTCTACTATGTGCGAATGAAAAAAAATAGCTGGAGTTCAACTTGAAAAAAATATGCCAGGCATTCAAAGAGATATTCCATTAGCAATCATAAAGTGAATTATCTATGACCATATTACTACTCATTGGCCATTTCCTTTCAGCTTGTACCTACGATGATCAGTTGTTTGAATTTAGTTGTAAAGAACCTTTGTTTCCACACGCATAGATGACCAATATTCACTCATTTGGTACAGCCTAGCCATGGAAAGCCATTTGCACACCAGAAAATGCGTCCCATAGCTACTTTGGAGTTGTTTAATAACCCCCTTTGAACAGCTGACACAAGATGGGGTACAGGTGAGAAGTGGAAGTGACATACACAAGAGTTTCAGTAAGCATATATGTAGTGATTTGCTGAACAGTTTTATATAAGATATTTGGACTCTTACCCCCGTCAAAAATGATGTAGGTTTAGAGGTAAATAAAAAATTATAAGGTCTTCCTAAAAATAAATATTTACTGAGAGAAATATGGAGGCTTCTATTGCTGGCCTCTCATTCTGAAAACGCTTGGTACCTTGCTTATGCTAACTGGTTTGCTTCAGTTTTTGAATCACTGGCCCAGAACAATAATCTAGATAAGAACTTCTGACCTGTTGCCCTGACTTTATTGATCTGCTTGCTTGTCCCTAGTGACTTAGAACACACTGCTGTTGATTTACTAAAACTGGAGAGTGAAACATCTGGTGCAGCTGTGCATGGTAGCCAATCAACTTCTAACTTCAGCCTGTTCAATAAAGCTTTGACAAAAAAAAACTGTCAGGTGATTGGTTTCCATGCAGACCCGCACCAGATTTTGCACTTTCCAGTTTTAGTACATCAACCCCATTAACACCAGTAGGCATGCTACCTGGACAAGTAGCCGACATTGCCAAAGAGCCACATTTAATATTCAGGTAATGTAATGTTATAGAAAGCTGTGAGGAATAGTAATTGGTCAAAGTCTGGGGGAATGCTAGGGGAAGTGTTCCCATTGGAACATTTCCCGTTTTACTACTGTAGTGGTGGCAATTAAAAATTTTAGACTTTCCCTCACTTTTCATCCAGATGCCAACGGTCAACCAAGCCACATACGGTAATAAAACCTACAGATTTTCTTACCTTTCCCTACTGTATCCAAAACAAAAGTACCGGTACCTGGATTAAAAATACATTTTTAAATGTAATCACAGGAAAACAGCTAAATACACTTGAAAAACCTATCTGTTAGTATTTATTTCAACCGTTCATGAGATTTACACACCTTTGGCATAATGCACAGTCAGGAGAGTGACACATTTACTTCCTAGTTCAGTAATTTGGTTTTCTGGTTCAGCAATGCATCTTCTTGTGTTCCTTTAATACCCTTAGCCGGTGATAGGACAAGGCATCAATATAACCACCTACAGTATGTCCAGTACCAGGACAAAGGCTCAGTAAATAATTATGCATGTAAACTGGGTATCTATCTGGTTGCTTGAGCTTTCACTTTAAAGGAGAAGTTCAGCCTGAGCTTGTTTGGCTGGGCTTCTCCTATGAGTCACAGGAGTGCAATTTGTTTTGCACTCCTGTGACCCGTTTTCAGCAGAGAGAGGACTGGAGTCCGCTGTCTGCTGATGTCACTGGACTGACACCCGTCTCAGCCTTTCAGCGAGCAGCTTAGAGCCTGAAACAGCCGCTCCCCGCTCCTCCACAGCTCAACGCTCCAATGAGCATGGAGGGGGCAAAGCGGAGAGCTACTGATTGACAGTCAGTAGCTCTCTGCTCAAGCTGTGAGAACCAAGCCAGCGGTGGTGTTCGATTGCTCAGTTCTCAGTGCAGAGGTGGCAGGGGACAGATGCAGCATTGGACCAATGCTGCATCCACCTAGGTAAGTATGAAACTGGAGAAAAAAAAACATACTTCTCTTTTAAAGGTGATGGTACATGCATCTTCATCATTCAGCATAACAACATTATGGATTTCTCCTGTATGTATTGCAAATAACTTTGGATAGTGTACCAAAATGTTACTTGCAATTGCATTGAAGGCAAAATATGGTATGGAAGTACATGTGTGCTTATATAATTACCATCCAGTAAGCACAATTTCATCAGTCTGGATGGCCTTATTCATTCAGAAATATGTAAAGAAAAACATGACCATAAAACAGCTGTGTCTTCTAAGAAAAGGGAGTGGGGCAAGACTCTCTGGTCTTGCTACAGGTGGTGGTCAGAATCCCATGCCACATATTATACGGTAGATGGAGATGAAGCAGCATTTTATAGACTTCTAGGAGGTGAATACAACAGAATGCATTTCAACTAACACCAGGGAAGTTGTATTATGAAGAGACTGTACAATTAAGTGGACTTTGTATACATTTTTGACCAGCTTGCAGAAGTCATTCAGCTCTTGGGATTTTCTTTACTAAAGGAGCAAGGACTGTTCAGTCACATTGAAAAATGTATTTTGGTAAATAAGGTGAACGGCGTTCATTTTAAATACCCATAAGCATGGCAAGTTAAATAACAAAGGTTTTTTTTGCCAGCACATGATTGGATATTTAAGAAGAACTTAGATTCACTTTTACTACTAACTTTCACTTTGCTAAGTGAATGTGAACAGTCTCTTCTGTTTTAGTAAATCAGCTCCATTGACTACTACCTGAATGACAGGTAACCCAACAAAGTACCCAGTGATTTACATTTCATTTCATTTAGGAAAGTGCTGAAATTAACGTATTTATATTTTTTGCAGTTATGGACTACAACATTAATGCGTTATATTTTTAGTTTAGTGCTTATTATATTTATTTATAACATAAGAAATACTTTACAAGGTTTCATTGAAAAACACGATTTTCTGAAAAATATTCTGCATGTTGGCTTTATACATTGTTAAATATTACAAAATATAGTGTATCCACTTGAAGTTTTAAGTAACAGTCAAATTTACATAGCCCATGAAATATTGGCTGTGTGTTCTTTGGCTTTCATTCGGAGAACAGCAATACTGGATGACCGCCTTTCAAACTCTGGTTTAGGTTCAAAGGAATGTCCATTTGTAGATCCCGATAATAATGATTCGGTAAAGAAATTGTTAAGTGGCATATGGCTGAACTGATTCTGGTGATTTGTGAAGCTGGCATATGAAGAATCTGTACGGGAAGAGTGAGAATAAGGGGACATACAAGAAGAAGGCTCTCGGGGCAGCATACAGGACGTCACCACAGATCCTCCAGTTGGATTTCCTGTCCACAAGTTGTTCTGAATCTGTTAAAAAATTAAAAATGGTTATAAACTGAACAAATCCATGAATATGCGACTTTGAATAAAGTGATTTGGAATAAACATAATAACATTGTCAAAAAGTTATATACACCCCATCATAAATAGTCATCAGTAGTGTAGAAAACCATACTTTGGTTTGATTCAGAATTATTTTAATGAGCTTGCTAAAGGGTGTGGAGTATTTATGTCACACATTTTACTATCATCTCAAAAGAGCAATTATTGGATATCTGTTGTCAGTCCAAAATACCATGGGCAAAGTCTCTCATATTAAAATGGATCAGAACCTACCTATAAAACTACATGCTATGTTTCATCAATTGTAAGCTTTTTAGGTTATATTTGATAAGGTAACAGTAAAGGAAAAATAAATTAAATTGTACTCAGTCAAATTTTTTTGTTCTTTGTTGAAAATGGATTTCTGTTTAGTTGTGGTGAAGTGCTATATATTGTATGTTTTTCCTATTGTCTAAAATAAAAACTTTTAGTGAATAAATGCTTTAATGAATGCATTTAGGAATGAATAAATGTGTATGAAAGTATTAATAGTCAAGCAATCTAAAGCTGTAACCTTGTTTTTGTGAACTGCTACTACTACACTAAAGGGACAATACTGGAGGTTTTCACATATCTTGGAACAGTTAAAGAAAGGTAAAAGCTGATATTCAGCACAGGTAAGATGGTTTTCCAGTTGATATAATGAAGATTTGCTTTTTATGGACAGAACATGTTTAAAAACATTATTAGCAACAAAAATATGTTGCACAGAATGCTGGTAAATTGTGTAGCTTTAAAACAGCGGCTAGCATAAGGGCATACATCCTGGTTTTATTTTGTAGGCACTCAGTCGCAAAAAGCAGGTATGGTCTGAAGTTAGCCTGCCTGGAAATAAAAAACCGTCCCGTTAGCCAGGGATCTATATATAGATAGATAGATAGATAGATAGATAGATAGATAGATAGATAGATAGATAGATATTGCTCAACTGGCAACCTGTGAATGTATCAGATCTTTCATCCAACAAATTTTTCATCCAACAACACGATGTCTAGGGTATGACTACCAGAAATCCCAAATGACGCATAGATTCATGTATTTGAGTACCAACATACTTGGGTAGAAAAGTTGCTTAGTAGTTAGCAACTCTGCTTTGCTTCACTGAAGTCCCAAGTTTTAATTCCATGCAGGACACTATCTGCATGAAGTTTGCATGTCCTCCAGTGCTTGTGTGGGTTTCCGCCAAGTGCTCTGGTTTTTGCACACACTCCAGAGACTGTTGATATGTTAGTTCTTAAATTGTAAGCTTGAGGGCAGTGAATTATGTGATTGTACATTATGTAAAGCGTTGTATAAATCTTTGGCGCTATAGAAATACCCAAAATAAATAAAAAAAATGACAGCCTATATTGACAGGTTTGGTCATGTCTGTATGATTAAGACAGCTAATATTTAGAGCTTATTCCAGCATTGCTCGTAAAAATATATATATATATATATATATATATATATATATATATATATATATATATATATATATTAACGAGCCTACTGCTATCGTTTTCATACATTTCATTCCAAAATATACTTTTGAGAGTACCAAGAAAAGTAAAACAAATGAAATTGTTGTGTTAATTAAAACATTGGCAACAACAAACACATAATAATACCACAAAATTGTACTTCTTTCAACATCAACTTTCTGAAGCATAAGACGAGTTTTGTCTTGTGCAAGTAAAAGGGGAGATGGAGCAACATTTCTGATAGAGCATTAAAAAAAAAGGACAAAGGAGAAATGAAAACAGATGTCCTGGCTGGAAAAGTTTATTTCATGCAATACTTTGCCACTAGGAGCCAAGTTTTACCAAAAAAGTGCCCAAAGGTATAATAGTATCTTATACTGAACAGTTTATTCAAGAGTTTACAAAGCCAAAAAACTACAGTAAAATACTTCAGATCTCAAAGAATTTCAGTTACTATGCCTGGAGATTTGGTAACATTGATCTTTTTTTCCATCAAAATCCTACTCAGACATTTAGTTCTTTTTTCACAGAAGAAATCTGTTTGACAAAAATAAACAAAAACATAGACGCAGTCCAAACAAAATACAGTTAAAAGAACATCAAAATTGAAAGCGGAGAGGAGTATGTCTATAGCTGTAATGTGCATTAAGTTGTTTACTTAACAGCAAGCACCACTTAGGACTAAAAATGAGGTTTTGGATATATGAGTTTACATTTACTATCCTGAAACTAGTATGCAGCCCAGGAGTCAGAGCAATTTTTCATCGAGAATGTAAGGCTAGCCATACACATTTAAATTTTTTGATACAACCCTTTGCTAAACATTGTGGATGGTGGTATTTTCCCAGCTGGCTCTCTTATTCTGACAGCTGCTGACACCCTCGGCTGTCAGAGTACTGCAAAATTAATTATATCTGAAAGAATATTTGGTCGACAATTTTTCACCTTGCTCCTCTTAATTTTTGAGCCAGGTGGTGTTGGCAAGGCCACCCACAGCTTGAATTTCAGCATATTCAGGAGGAATTGGCTGAATATAGTTGAAAAAGCCCAACAAGAACCCAGGTGTCAAACAAGTAAAAACGGCACCCAGGCCATGTTCCCAATGTGTTTTGCCTCACCCACAGGGCTTAGTCATAGATGTGCCCACAGGACTCCATGACTAAGCCTTTTGGGCAGGGTGAAACATGTCAAGGGGCGTGGTCTGAATTAGCATGCAGAGTTTAGGCTTTTTGTCTTGTATACACATATATTGAGCCAGGATGAGCTCCCCGCTGGCACCCCTCTAGTGTGAGTCACCAGAGTTTATTGGAGTGGGGACCAGGAGCGGGCCCCAAATTTCCTTGCTTTATAGTTACAGGAATTGCCAAATTCCAATTCAAGGTGCCCTGTGATGCTGCATAAAAGGTTCATGCAGAATACCCGTTCCCCTAATTTAGAGGACTTGTCAATTAAGTTTCTCCAAAGGTAATTGTATTTTATAATGTATCAAAAAGGTGACAACAACATGGCCACATACAAGCTATCTGGTCATTTCAGCAGCACAAAGCTGGGATTGTTTGCTAAGGCTTGCCATATAAGTTAGATTTCTCTTGTTCAGCCTAGAAGAAATCAATATATTACCTGAACTATGCTAAACAGTGTGGATGGAGGAATATTCTCTGATGGTTATTGTATTCTGACAGCCCCTGCTCCTCGATTGCCTGCAGTCACTGTTTGGCTGAGAATTTTCTTCTCGCTCCTTTGATTTTCAGATTGAAGCTTTTAGAGCTAGGTGTTCCTGGCAAGGCCACCCATGGCTCAAATTTCAGGTGATTCAATATAAATATGAGCTTGGAATGGTCAGCCTTACCCTACCTTGCTATGAAACTTTAATGCCAATGATGGCCTATTAGTAAGCACTGCTACTTCTTTATACTCATTTTACTTTGTAGGCTTAAAGAGTATATCCAGTCAAAACTTTTTTGGATAGATTGGGGATCGGTTAGAACCCCAATTTTTATTGCTATCCGGAACGCTGTTAGAAAGATTGTTTTACCAGACAGGAAGTGAAGGGAACTCTCCAACAGCAACACAGACAGAAAAAACTGCTTTTCTTTAGTAGAGTGGAGGAAAGCTAGAACCTTTGTCAAATTATTATTTCTATCTGTGCCCGTACTGTGGATTTTTATTTTTGCTTGGTGAAACCATTGTTAGCAGGACAGGAAATATGGGTAAATCTCTCTAACAGAAATCCATATGGCTATGAAAACCATCAAAGAGTTCTAATGCTTCCTCCTCTATGCAAAACTAGAAAATATATTTTTGACTTGACATAGACTTTTCTGTAGCAAGGCAGTAGAGATTTTTTCCTTCGAAAAGTGAATAATCACTTTGCTTCTTAACCAATTAAGGACCAAGCCTCTTTCTGAGATTTGTTGTTTACAAGTTAAAAACAGTTTTTTTTTGGTAGAAAATTACTTAGAACCCCCAAACATTAACCAATTAAGGACCAAGCCTCTTTCTGAGATTTGTTGTTTACAAGTTAAAAACAGTTTTTTTTTTGGTAGAAAATGACTTAGAACCCCGAAACATTATACATTTTTTTTCTAACACCCTAGAGAATAAATTGGTGGCCGTTGCAATACTTTCTGTCACACCGTATTTGCGTAGCGGTCTTACAAGCGCACTTTTTTTTTAAAAAATACACTTTTTTTAATTTAAAAATAAGACAACAGTAAAGTTAGCCCAATTTTTTTTTTATATTGTGAAAGATAATGTTACGCCGAGTAAATTGATACCCAACATGTCACGCTTCAAAATTTTGCCCGCTCGTGGAATGACGACAAACTTTTACCCTTAAAAATCTTCATAGGTGAAGTTTAAAAAATTCTACAGGTTGCATGTTTTGAGTTATAGAGGAGGTCTAGGGCTAGAATTGTTGCTCTCACTCTACCGATCACGGCAATACCTCACATGTGTGGTTTGAACACCGTTCAACATATGCGCTTGCTTCTGCTCGTCGGGACGGGGCATGTTTAAAAAAAAACATTTTTTTTTTCTTATTTATTTTACTTTTTATTTTTTATTTTTACACTGTTTTTTTAAAAAAGAAAAAAATTGTCACTTTTATTCCTATTACAAGGAATGTAAATATCCATTGTAATAGAAAAAAAAAGCATGACAGGACCTCTTAAATATGAGATCTGGGGTCAAAAAGACCTCAGATCTCATATTTGCATTAAAATGCAAAAAAAAAAAAAAATTGTCATTTAAAAAAAAATAGCACTAGGTTTTTATTTTTTGATAAACAAACTAAATAGGACCAAATTTGTTTTTTTTAACAAAACATTTTCCTAGTTTCGGTACAACAAATAAAAGGTCCACGCTGCTCACAGGTGAGCCGGCTCCAACAGCACGGTCTCCTCACTGCAGGGTGCTCACCCAGTCGCAGCTGAAGCAATGATGAAAGGAAAATCCGGATGGCTGCACACCCAACCAAGGTCCAAATGCTTTTATTCCCATAAAACCCAGCATAATTCATGTGCAAAACATGTAAGCCATTCCTCCCTTGCTTGTCCATGTAGTGCTCTCATGTTCTTCATTGTTTTATGCAAATAAAGGCATTTGGATCTCAGTTTGGTGTGCAACCATCTGGATTTTCCTTTCATTATTTTTCCTAGTTTGTTATAAGATTTTGCAAACAGGTATTTTTTCTCCTACACTGATGTGCGCTGATGAGGCTGCACTGATGGGCACTGATAGGTGGCATTAATGGGCAGAGATAGGTGGCACTGATGGGCACTAATGACGTGGCACTGGTGGTCACTGATGAGGAGGCACTGATAAGGCTGTACTGATAGGCAGCACTGATGGGCTCTATTAGGTGGCATTGATGGGCACTGATGGGCACTGATAGGTGGCACTGATGGGCCCTGGAAGGTGACAGTGAAGGGCACTGATAGGTGTCACTGATAGATATCAATGATAGGTGGCACTGATTGGCACTGATAGGTAGCACTGATGGGCACTGATAGTCGGTACTGATGAGCACTGGAAGGCAGCACTGATATATGACACTGATGAGGAGACACTGATAGGCACTGATTGGCAGTACTGATGGGCACTGATTGGCAGCACTGGTGGGCACTGATTGGTAGCACTGGTGGGCACTGTTGGGACTGCACAGATAATCAGGAAACGTGATCAGCTGTCATTGAACACAGCTGATCATGTGGTAAAGGGCTGCTGTGATTGGCCATTTACCCCGATCTGTGATCAGCCAAGTTCGAAGGACTTGACGATTACACCGATGCATGGGCAGCGCGATAATGTGAGAACATCCATGTACACCCTCCAGGCAAAGTAAGCCCACGGAAAGTGGTTAATTATGCAGAAATCCAGTTTTTAAGTTTTGTTTTTTCTTGCATGAGGAAGTGCAAAGTGAACACAACGTACCTTAAACACTACGTGAACATTCACAACTTTGTAGTAAATAAATCTCCTTCCCTGATGATGACTGTGTGGTGCAAACGCATTGGGTGGAGTCTAGGCTTGTGTCATCATCTTGGTTTCTGCATACTGTGATTTCCTCATTTACCTCATGTGAGTGGATTACCACAATACATTTTTATGATTTTAAGATTTGCTGTACTGTGAGTTTTCTGTCTTTACCTCATATGCCATAGGAATGAAGCCATAGCAGACCTGAGTAGCTGTTGGAAATATTGTGGTTGGGTCACCATCAGGCACATTTGATCTCTATAAGTTGCGATCTTTCCATCTGTGTGGAGCCATATCAATCCTGAATTACGTTGGGAATATTGTGGCAATATCACAGCAAAGCGTAATGGGTTTATTGAGATCTTTCCAACTGGTAAGGAGTGTGTAAGCACTGGTGTCATTAACTTGGAGAGCATTTATCATTTGGATCGATTCACAGTTCGATATTGTCTACTTTGGAACTTTTTCGCTTTATTTCACATATATGGGCTTTTTATTGATTTTTGATTGTTTCAATTCTGAATTATTTTCATATTTTTGCACTAATTCTATTAATAATACATTGTTGTTGTAACTATATTTGTACGAATAGCACCTTAAAGTGGCAGCACACCTATTTAGTGAATAGTAAATAATCCTCACTGGGTAAATGTACCCATAAAAGATCCTTCTACTAGACCAGATCGACAGGTAGCTAAATTTATCAAAGGTTAACCACTTCAGTACAGGGCACTTATACACCTTCCTGCCCAGACCAATTTTCAGCTTTCAGTGCTGTGGCAGTTTGAATGACAATTGCGCGGTCATACATCACTGTACCCAAACTAAATTTTTATCATTTTGTTTCCACAAATAGAGATTTCTTTTGGTGGTATTTGATCACCTTTGCAGTTTTTATTTTTTGCTAAACAAATAAAAAAAGACCGAAAATTTTGAAAAAAATAAAAGTTTTGCTTTTGTTTCTGTTATAAGATTTTGTAAATAAGTAAGTTTTCTCCTTCACTGATGGGCACTGTTAAGGCGGCACTGATAAGGCGGCACCGATGAGGTGGCACCAATGAGCGGGCACTGACAATGGGCACTGACAATGGGCACTGATATGAGGCACTGATGGGCACTGATAGGAGGCACTGATGGGTGGCACTGATATGCAGCACTGATGGGCATTGATAGGCAGCACTGATGGGCACTCATGGGTGGCACTGGGTGACACTGGTGGGCACTGATGGGCACTGATAGGCGACACTGATGGGCACTGAAAGGCTGCAAAGATGGGTTCTTATGGGTGGCACTAATAGGCAGCACTGCTGGGCACTGATTGGCACTGATAGGCGGCACTGCTGGGCACTGATGGGCACTGATAGGCGGCATAGCGGCTTAATATCCTGAGGATGTCATATGATGCCCAGCCAGGGTATTGAAACCACTTTGCCGCTGTCATTCTGCTATATGGGCATTGATGGGCATTGATGGGCATTGATACGTGGCACTGATACGCGGCACTGATATGAAGCACTGATAGGCATCCCTGGTGGCACTGGCAGTGGTAGGCATTGTGAGTGGGCACTGATTGGCAGCTGCCTGGGCATTGATTGGCAGCTGCCTGGGCACAGATTAGTATTTCCCTGGGGGCTCTAGGGGGGCATACTTGGTGGTCCAGTGTGGATGGCCATCCTGGTGGTCCTAGGCGGCATTATAGTTGTCCTGGGTGGGATCCGAGGGGGGGCTGTGCTGATAAACAATCAGCACAGACCCCCCCTGTCAGGAAAACAGCCGATCGGCTCTCCTGTACTCGCGTCTGTCAGACGCGAGTGAGGAAAAGCCAACCACTGGCCCTTCCTATTTACATCATGATCGGCCGTGACTGGACACGGCTGATCACGTGGTAAAGAGTCTCTGTCAGAGACTCTTTACCTAGATCAGAGTTGCGGTGTGTCAGATGGACACACCGCAACAACGATCGCCGCGATGTGCCCCCCCGGGGGCGCGAAGCGGCTTAATATCCTGAGGACGTCATATGATGCCCAGCCAGGGTATTGAAACCACTTTGCCGCTGTCATTCTGCTATATGGCGGGCGGCAAGTGGTTAAGAAACACTCACATATACTCATATATACACATCTGGAAAAGTTGGAAAAGTTAGAAAAAGAATGGGATTTCAAATTGTAAAGGGACTTTGTACTCCTAGGGCTCATTCATATGGACTCTAAAACACTGCATTTAAATGCGTATAGCATAAAGTTTTGTACTCATCTAAACATAGCACTATAGGAATCAATGGGGCTATACACAGCTGTGCCCACAAATTAAAATGTGAAATGTGTTTAGCAGCATACAAAAAAAGTAGGACACAGTTGCTTCCAGGGCCATGTACTGTATATCTGCAGATTGTAAATATGTGCATGTGTAAAGTTATTTGAATAACTGCATACACCTAAATATAAGTATTTTAGGCATATATTTTACACAGGATCTTCTGCTAATTTGGTCAGTGAGTTCCATGCAAAAAATACAAAAATGCCAATGTTATAGAAAACCTTTACTGACAGAAGCTGTGATCCCGCAACAAGATGTTCAATACCCCAACAGATATCAATAAACTACAGGAGCTTTTATCACCTGTATCCTGTATACTGTATAGCATACACTGCTCATGGTGGTTGTGGTTGTAAAGGATTGATTCTTCAGCTTTAGTGCACTCGTATTAGCAGCTGCCATTTACAGTGTGTTCTGATTCAAGAAGTTAAAAACTTTATTTTCAATATCCAGCTTACCTTACTCTCTTACTGTACATTTTTTAAATGTATATATATATATATATATATATATATATATACATATATATATATGTATATATATGTATATATATATATATATATATATATATATATATATACAGGTGCATCTCAAAAATGTGAATATCATCCAAAAAGTTAATTTATTTCAGTAATTTAATTAAAAAAGTAAAACTCATATATTTTATATAGATGTGTTACACACAGAATGATATATTTCAAGCATTTCTTTTTTTTTAATCTTGATGATTATGCCTTACAGCTGGTGAAAACACAAAATTCAGTATCTCACAAAATTAGAATATTACATAAGGCCAATAAAAAAGGGACTTTTAATACAGATATGTTGGCTTACTAAAAAATATGTGCATGTATAGTATGATATGCACTATACAAATACTTGGTCTGGGCTCCTTTTGCATTAATTACTGCATCAATGTGGCGTGGCATGGAGGCGATCAGCCTGTGCCACTGCTGAGTTGCTGTGGAATCCCAGGTTGCTTTGATAGCAGGTCTGCATTGTTGAGTCTGGTCTCTCTCATCTTCCTCTTGACAATACCCCACAAATTTTCTGTGGGGTTTAGGTCAGGCGAGTTTGCTGGCCAATCAAGCACAGTGATACCATGATCATTAAAGCAGGTATTGGTACTTCTGGCAGTGTGCACAGGTGGCAAGTCCAGCTGGAAAATGAAATCAGCATCTCCATAAAGCTGATCAGCAGAGGGAAGCATGAAGTGCTCTAGAACTTCCTGGTAGAGGGCTGCGCTGACTTTGGGCTTGATAAAACACAGAGGACCAACACCAGCAGATGACTTGGCTCCCCAACTATGGAAACTCCCAACTGTGGAAACTTCACACTGGACCTCATGCAACTTGGATACTGTGCCTCTCCACTCTTCCTCCAGACTCTGGGACCTTGATTCCCAAATGAAATGCAACATTTTCCATCGTCCTTGATGATTTGGGTAGCCATGTCATCTGCTGGTGTTGGTTCACTGTGTTTTACCTATAGATATATATCAACAGATATATATCTGTAGATATCGATAGATAGATAGATAGATAGATAGATAGATAGATAGATAGATAGATAGATAGATAGATAGATAGATAGATAGATAGATAGAGTTACATTATTTGCACAATACACAATAATTCCACTAAACAAGTGAAGAAAAATTCTTGAAATATATCACTCTGTGTGTAATGCATCTACTGTATATAAAATATATGAGTTTCACTTGAGTTTCACTGTGAATTGAATTACTAAAATAAAAACCTTTTAGATTTTTTATGTATTAGATTCAATTGTATATATATATAATATATATATATATATATATATATATACACAGTGGGGACGGAAAGTATTCAGACCCCCTTAGATTTTTCACTCTTTGTTATATTGCAGCCATTTGCGAAGTTCATTTTTTCCCTTCATTAATGTACACAACAGTACCCCATATTGACAGAAAAACACAGAATTGTTGACATTTTTGCAGATTTATTAAAAAAGAAAAACTGGAATATCACATGGTCCTAAGTATTCAGACCCTTTGCTGTGACACTCATATATTTAACTCAGGTGCTGTCCATTTCTTCTGATCATCCTTGAGATGGTTCTACACCTTCATTTGAGTCCAGCTGTGTTTGATTATACTGATTGGACTGGCTTAGGAAAGCCACACACCTGTCTATATAAGACCTTACAGCTCACAGTGCATGTCAGAGCAAATGAGAATCATGAGGTCAAAGGAACTGCCTAAAGAGCTCAGAGACAGAATTGTGGCAAGGCACAGATCTGGCCAAGGTTACAAAAAAATTTCTGCTGCACTTAAGGTTCCTAAGAGCACAATGGCCTCCATAATCCTTAAATGGAAGACAATTGGGACGACCGGAACCCTTCCTAGAGCTGGCCATCCGGCCAAACTGAGCTATCGGGAGAGAAGAGCCTTGGTGAGAGAGGTAAAGAAGAACACAAAGATCACTGTGGCAGAGCTCCAGAGATGCAGTCGGGAGATGGGAGAAAGTTGTAGAAAGTCAACCATCACTGCAGCCCTCCACCAGTTGGGGCTTTATGGCAGAGTGGCCCGACGGAAGCCTCTCCTCTGTGCAAGACATGAAAGCCCGCATGGAGTTTGCTAAAAAAAACACCTGAAGGACTCCAAGATGGTGAGAAATAAGATTCTCTGGTCCAGTTCTTGGACAAGGTTATCTAGAGCCCAGGGCAAACATGTCAAATTTCACCTCCCCCATTATATATGAGCATTATGTGTCAGCAAAAATCCCCCCCCCCAAAAAATTGATTGCAAATCTGCATGATCACCCCCCAACCACCCAGCTCAAATTCTCTCTCTCCTCATATGCCCCCAGCACAAATCCCCTTCCCCAAAAAATGAATATTCCCCCTCGTATCACAAATCCTCTACCCCTCAACTTTCCCCTCCAAACACAACATCCCCCCACTCTAAACCCCCCCTTTCCAGCACAAATTCCCCTCCCCCAATCCCCTATCCTAGTACAAATCTCCCCCCACAAACTTCCCCTCCTAGCACAAATACCCCCCAATCACTCCTACTAGCACACCCCCCCCAAAAAAAATCCCCTCAAGCATATTACTTCTATAGCACAACCCCCCCAATCCCCCCTCTTAGCACAAATCCTCTTCCCCCATCCCCCTTCCCAACACAAATCCCACCAAATTAGCATTCCTAGTACATCTCCCCAAATCTGCCCCTCTAGAACAATTCTTAACCCCTTCCACCCGCCTAAATTCCCCCACCCAACACAAATCCCCTCCTCCCAATCTCCTTGTGGTGCCCCCCTACTCCCCATAATACCACAGTGCCCAGGGCAGTCGCCTCTCCTGCCCACCCCTTGTCCCGGCCCTGCTCTGGTCTGATGAGACCAAGATAGAACTTTTTGGCCTTAATTCTAAGCGGTATGTGTTGTGAAAACCAGGCACTGTTCATCACCTGTCCAATACAGTCCCAACAGTGAAGCATGGTGGTGGCAGCATCATGCTGTGGGGGTGTTTTTCAGCTGCAAGGACAGGACGACTGGTTGCAATCGAGGGAAAGATGAATACGACCAAGTACAGGGATATCCTAGATGAAAATCTTCTCCAGAGAGCTCAAGACCTCAGACTGGGCCGACAAGACAATGGCCCTAAGCACACAGCTAAAATGACAAAGGAGTGGCTTCACAACAACTCAGTGACTGTTCTTGAATGGCCCAGTCAGAGCCCTGACTTAAACCCAATTCAGCATCTCTGGAGAGACCTAAAGATGGCTGTCCACCAACGTTTACCATCCAACCTGACAGAACTGGAGAGGATCTGCAAGGAGGAATGGCAGAGGATCCCCAAATCCAGGTGTGAAAAACTTGTTGCATCTTTCCCAAAAAGACTCATGGCTGTATTCGATCAAAAGGGTGCTTCTACTAAATACTGAAAGGGTCTGAATTCTTAGGACCATGTGATAATTCAGTTTTTCTTTTTTAATAAATCTGCAAAAATGTCAACAATTCTGTGTTTTTCTGTCAATATGGGGTGCTGTGTGTACATTAATGAGGAAAAAAATGAACTTAAATGATTTTAGCAAATGTCTGCAATATAACAAAGAGTGAAAAATTTAAGGGGGTCTGAATACTTTCCATCCCCACTGTGTATATTTACAGGAACCCAGCACAAGAAATAAAGGTAAACTGGATATTAAATCTTGTGTTAGAATGCAATATTCATATTTTTTCTCCACAATAGTCCCACTTAACCAGATACATTTATTTCCAGTTTATTTACCTGTGGGTAGCTGTCACTCCTAGGCAGAACAGAGATATCATAAGTGGCAGCAAAGTGGCTTTTGGCTTGTTGTATCTGCCCATAGCGTTCTCTCTTTCTCCACTTAGCTCTGCGGTTTTGGAACCAAACCTGATAAAGATAAACAAAACTTCTCAGACTTGTGATAAATGTATTAACCACTAAATTATTCAATCACTCAATGGCAGCAATGACCTTTCTACAGCTACACCATAAGACAACAGGAATGTTTGCAAAAGTATATTTTCAAGACCTTTCAGATTGCTTGTAAGCTTGGCAGTTTTACCCCCCTCAGACAACGTTCAGCTGAATGGCGCCTTGCAAAAATAAAACCATTTTAGATTTCTTGCAGAATAAATAGCTACAGGCAAAATAATGAAGAATTTTGATATTTTGATACTTGCTATTCACTGTATGATAAATGATACAAATTATGATATCAGGTTGTATTTTCATTAGGATAACTTTTTTTTGTCTTCTTTAGTAGAACAGTCTGTAATTAGTATGTATGGAGTCTGGAAAACAACAATTGATTTACTAATGAAGTACATTTTATTAACTTAGCAAACTGAATGTTCACTTGATCATGTGCGCAGGAAAATAATACAACAGGACTGATGCTAACACGTTTGAGTATTTAAAGTGAACACAAGTGCACCAACATCTACTTTGCAAAGTGAACAGCTTCTACTCCCTTAGTACACTGTAAATCAACGCCATTGTCCTTAGCATCATGGCTGCAATCCCAGCCCTGGCTTCACTACAGGTGAGGCACTGCCCTGGAACAAGCATCCAACTAGTAAAGTCCTAAAAGTCTTCATTTCTAATTATCTTTAGTGTCCAAATGCAAAGAGCTCTGGACTCTACATAGCCCTGAGCTATGTGGTGGAAAACGCAAATAGGCACCTAACACTGTAAACTATTGAGCTACAGCAGCATGAATGTAAAAAAAAATCATATTTCTACATTGCTTCAAAATACTGTGACATTGTGATTTAGTTTTACATGTAACAAAAATGATTTTAATAAACAGCTGGATTTATATGATGATTATACATCATAACAATACACAACATCCTGTTTACATTGATCACTTGAAGCTTGAAAACCACAACCTCTCACGGTCGAAACAATGTCAGAGCTTTTTTTAAATGATGTCACCCATAAAAGAAGGAGACTTTCATACAGAATGTTGATCCAGCATGTTGTCTTCTTCATGTATGATCACTCTGTCTACCCCACAGTCCTTCCCAATTTTCTACATGAGTAGTTTCCAGACCGCATGTTGTCGAATGGAACTAACATCAGATCTTGCTTTTGTGCCTTTTAGATTTATACTTTGACCCGTTCAACTGAAGTATCTACAGCATCTGCTTAGATCACATTCTACATCACTGCAATGAGCTTTAGCATGTCAAGGGAAAAGTTTCTTGTTTAAATTATTTCAAGATAGATCATATAAATATATGACCAGTTAGACACTAGTGGGTGATCGTTTTTTTAAAGTGCTGTTCCAAAAACCTGGGATGTACACCAACCCCACCGGTTGATTTATTACAGGTTTTTACATAGCACCAACAATTTACACAGCACTTTACATTCCCATTAGCCCCTGTCTTCAAGTAACATACAGCCCAAGGTCTATACCAACATGCATGCACACACATTCATGGGACAGTTTTGGACAGGAACCAGTTAACCTACCAGCATGTCTTTGGAGTGGGAGAGGAAACCAAAGTACCCAGAGGTAACCCATACAAGCACAGGCAAAACACTCAAACTCTGGGGGGGATAGTGTCCTGACTGGGATTCATATCGGGGACTCCAAAGCTGTAAAGCGGAAGTGCCAGCCACTAGGCCACTGTGATTTCACTACAAGTGAGAAAGTGCCACCCTAGCTATGTGAAACAGGAAGCATATAATTAAATGGAGATGCACTTTAAAAACACAGATTGGATGTTTGAACAAAGTAAAAATTAATTGGTAAACAACCTCTTAATCCTCACCAAGATGGATGAATTTAGCATTAACATTTGTAATGCAAACAAAATGCCTTATAAAGCAGTTATAAGAAAACTGGAAAATAAGACATTTTATTTAACCACTTAAGGACCAGCTGCCGTCATACTGCAGCAGGATGGCTCTCTTGCATGAAACGCTGTAGGTGTACGTGGGGGGGGGCACACATGTGGCCAGCAGCCGCGATGTCTGCCGGCCACTGTGATCGCGCAACAGAGAGCCAGAACGGGGATCTGTCAATGTAAACAAACAGATTCCCATTCTGACAGTGGAGTAGAGAGAGGTCAGCTGTTCAGAGTGATTAGGAACAGCGATCTCTCTCCTCCTCCAGTCCCATCCCCCACAGTTAGAAACACCTCCCAGGGAACACATTTAACCCCTTGATTGCCCCTAGTGTTAACCCTTTCTTTGCCAGTGACATTTACACAGTAATCAGTGCATTTTTATAGCACTGATTGCTGTATAAATGTCGATGGTTCCAAAAAAGTGTCAAAAGTGTCCGATCTGTCCATCGCAATTTCACAGTCCCGCTAAAAATTGCAGATCGCCGCCATTACTAGTAAAAAAAATAAAAATAAATAAAAATGCCATAAATCTATCCCCTATTTCGTAGACGCTATAATTTTTTTGCAAACCAATCAATATACGCTTATTGTGATTTGTTTTACCAAAAATATATATAGAAGAATACATATTGGCCTAAACTGATGAAGACATTTTTTTTTTTGGGGGGGGGGATATTTATTAAAACAAAAAGTAAAAAATATATATATTTTTTTTTTTTTCTAAATTGACACTCTTTTTTTGTTTATAGTGCAAAAAATTAAAACCGCAGAGGTGATCAAATACCACCAACAGAAAGCTCTCTTTGTGGGAAAAAAGGATATAAATTTTGTTTGGGTACAATGTTGCATGACCACGCAATTGTGTCAGTTAAAGCGACGCAGTGCCGTATCGCAAAATATGATCTGGTCATTAAGGGGGCAAATCCTTCCAGTCCTTAAGTGTTTAAGCAACATTTTTATTTTACTTTTTACTTATGGACAAATCTTTTGTCTATGGTTTCCCTAAAATAATGCAATTTTGGAACGCACACTATTTGTGCCATAAGTTCTCTCTACAAACCAGCAATAAATCTATAAGGTCAGGAAGCAATTAATTAAATGGAGATGCACTTTGAATACAGTAAAAAATTATTGGTAAACAACCCTTTAATCCTCACCAATATGGATGAATTCAGCATTAAAATTTGAAGTGCAAACAAAATGCCCTAAAAAGCAGTTATAGTTAGCAGTTAGCAGTTAAAGCAGTTAATGCCCTAAAAAGCAGTTATGGAAAATTAAACTTTTATGTAAGCTACATTTTGATTTTACTTCGAATTATCTATGATCATTTCAATGTCATGTTAAATTTGAAACGGATTTTCAGATATTTCCTTTGTGCCAACCGTACGTGGTCTTACCAAAGTAAGTATTATTGCATTTTGGTTAATCCACCCTTTCAGTGCCAATATAAATGCAGAAGAGCTTTAGTTTTAAGAAGCATAATGCAATCACCGCCTTAATAAAATTTACTTAAAGAACAGCATCAACTTTGGCCTGGAAAACAAGATTTTGTTTCAAACTCATATGAGCAATCAGGGGTAAATTCTGCAATTATACAAGCAGTTTATACATGCAGTTGTTTTGAATCAACACAGATTCACTGGGAAGGGTAAAGATCACATAGAAATTAAAAAAGAAAAAAACTTTTTACAAAACGTTTTATTCTTGTGGCAGGAATGCAATATATGTAAATATAATATTAGCATATTAAACATGAAAACCATGCCTATGTACTTGTAAACTTTCTGTAAACATAAATTTATGCAAAACACGCTCTTCCTTATGGACAAATCTTTTGGCTATGGTTTCCCTAAAATAACACAATTTTGGAACGCAGACTATTTGTGCGATAAGTTCTCTTTACAAACCAGCAATAAATCTATAAGGTCAGTCGTATCAAAGAAAATAGATTGATAGCAAATGAAATTTTTATTAATAAAATGTGCTGCGTTTTTTGCACCTTGCTGTGCTACAGAAACTATGATGGTTTTTAATAATATCTTGGCAGTAAAAGTGACAGGAAACTTGAGAAGTACATTGTATAATACTGCAAGGCAAAAAGAATTTGGAAAATCTTAGATTTTTGCATTGAGTTGGGGTGAATGACAAAGCTTTTAACTAAAGGCAACAGGTAATTTTTATAGCTTACAGTTTGTTTTATAATTGATTGTTCAATTTTAAAATTTTAATAAAAATACTTTCCCTAGAAAATGTCAATTTATAGTTTATTTATGTCTTTAAAGCTCAGTAATCAATTGGCAGACTGCAGAAGAGCGAAAAGGTGTTTCTAGATGACCCCCCAGGACTTTTACGTTTGGTATGAGTGTCTACAGCAGTGTTTCTCAACTCCAGTCCTTAAGGTGTCCCAAAAGGTCATGTTTTCAGGCCTTCCATTATTTTGCACAGGTGATTTGATCACTTTCACTACCTTAGTAATTACCACAGCCGTTTCATCTGAGGGAAATCCTGAAAACATGACCTGTTGGGGTGCCTTGAGGACTGGAGTTGAGAAACACTGGTCTACAGCCCCATGTGCCCTGATTAAATGTGTCTGGGGTCCGAGTTAGGGCATAGCCGCACATAGAAATATATTCATTTCAGATCTAACCTTTGCTGACAGCTGACATGTTTACAGTACGTTCATTTCTTCTATCAATGTCACCTATAAGTGTTTGAAGCAGAACTCTGAACAAATATTACAACACTCTTATATGTTCATTTAAAACATAGTTAAACAGATTTTATTAAATCAGATAAATTAACGAATTGAAATTGTATAAAAAAAAAGAAAAAGAAAAACAGAAAACACATTTTACATTTTGGCTTCTATAACTGCCTAAAATCTGTAAATTTCCAATACAGTAGAATTCAGACTGGGAGGCTAATCACTGAATTACTGTACAAATACCTGAAATGTAGATAGTTCAAGAGTGTGCACTGTTTGTCATTTTAACTGTTCACGTCTCTTTAAAACTCACACTCAAAATATAACATGTAGATAAACTCTTTGTACTCCTTATATAGGGTTATGTAGTAACATTTTCCTATTTTTTCAAATGCTTTTATTTTTCGCCAAACAATGAATAAGTATGAACCTGAGTATATTAATAAACTGTTCTAAAAACGCCCTTTTACAAGTGACTGTTAATATCCAGTTGTAATAGGGATAATACGGGATGTGTACTGAGTTACTTGTGCACTATCCAATGTCCAAAGCAAGTATGATAAATTGAAAAACTATTAATGTTTATTACCCTAACTGGATGTTTGAAGTAAACATAGCTTCTCAAAATTTAATGATAACAGTATAATAATAGTAATATATCTCCCTTTAGTTACTTGCTCTCTGTGTTTACATACACTATCAAATTTTCATCCATCATTTTTTTAACTCTATTTGCAATGTTAATATTTTAGCACTATTTTTCCTACAGACACATGAGGGTTTCATATCTTATCCTTACTGGGTGCATTGAATTATCTGCATTCCTTAAAATTAACCCAATAGGGATTAGTCATTTACAAAAGGAATAAACTAACATTCAAACCCCTGGTCTGTATTTGAAGGGAGAGATAGAGTAATTTAAGTTGCAAACCCACAGAGTATTAAAAGCAAACGCTCGGGTTCACTGGCAAATGTTTAGAAAATTGCCTGTATAAAAGTTAGATTGAACAAATCTAATAATAGATAAACTAATGCAAAGAAGTGGGAGTTGAAGTTGCAGCATTATATGATGTGGATAAGAGTGAGCAACACAAAAACAAAATTTAAATTTAAAGCTAAAATATATAAAAAATGCTGACTATTTATAAATAGGTGAATTCAGACACATTTGCCGGCTTGGATTTGTTTATTCCCTCTAAAATATTGCTGGATTTATTAAATTTACCAGCCTGTGATACTGTTGCATTTGTCTTCTGCAACACCAGCCTGTACATTTATGGGAAATCCTTAGCTGGTGGTGAATAAGTGTGAGTAGTAATAAGTTTGAGGTGTCTAATATGGAGTCCTACTTAGTACAGCGCAGAAGATTTTCAAGTGCCTTTCAGCTTTTTATAAATACAATGCATATTACTGAGCCCAACAGTTAATATAAAAACAAAAAACTCTCTGAAATAGATTAGTGTTTCTGCTAATGTATAGTAAAATTTGAGTTACTGCTACATTCAGCCCTTTGGTGTCTTTCATTTTAAAATGAGGTACCTTTGCAGAAAGCTGCAGATTGGTTTCCTGGACCTCAAGCATTTCACACTGGTCTGTGACTGGACACAAAAGAGAATGATTCACCAATGGCATGTGCCGTTGTGTTACACTGTAAAGATACAGATTCTGAACATATGTTCCTTTTCTAAGGCCTTCTCTATATTCAGCCACTGTAGTCTAATGGTGCATTAAATAAACAATGAGTAGGACAACTGTTCGATTTTATTTAGTGACATAATTTACATTTTTTGTGGTTACATCAGCTTTTAAAAAAAAATATGTTTATAACACTTGCATTTTTAAGGCGTGATTGCTGGAGATGTACACATCAGGAAGTTGGAGATATACTTTATGCTGAAGGCCATATGTATATAAATTACTGAAATTTAGTTTTCATGGCCTTTCACCCTTATTCCACAACAGAGAACAATTTGCCCCATATGTGTGATTTATATAAACGTACATTTTCCATTCTTAAAAGACCAGATGATACTGGTCTTATTGTTTAGGATGTTGCATAAATACATTTTTTCTCATATTTTTAAAAATATAAACCTTTGCGGTGTTTTCTCTTTGTTTGTGATTTGCAGACATTAAAGGTAGCATTATGTGTTATTTTAAAAATGAAAACATTATATTAGTTTTACTTTCATATGGTTACAGTAGCAACAACTGAGTATATCTCCATTAATGTTATTCTAATTCCTTCTCGTTTAGGACAGAATAAGATAGCTACATGTGTGTCACAGAATTTAATTCCTTCTGAGATTCAGCAACAACTTTAATGTAGCTATTTTCCTGTGAATTCTGAGGAAGTGAGCACTGCGGTGGCTGGCTGCAGTCACTATGTGGCTATTCAGGTGTCAACCACTGAGGGGAAAGGTAGGCAGTCTCATGTGACACACACCACAAACCTCCTTAAAAAAACACACTCAACAAACTCTACTACTTCTCAGCACTTTGCAGTTACCAAAAAGAAAGAAAGACATTTTGTTGTTTCTCCAAGCACACAGATTAAGAGAATGTATTTTTGCACTGCTCCACAGAACAGCTGCATATCTAAAGTTAAAGAGGATCTTCAGTCCCCCCGCCTTCCCCCAGAAAAAAAATTAAAATACAAATACTGAAGCTGCTGACTTTTAATAAAAGGACACTTACCTGTCCAGGGATTCAGCACCGTCCCCACCCAGGCTGGGCCTGCCAGCATGTTTAAATTGGGAAGCCAACTGTGACTCCTTGCAGCTTCACAGATGGCTTCACAATGCGCATCTGTGAGCCGCACTTCAATTTATGAATGGTCCCGCGGCCTCCTGGAACCTGTGATGTGTCCCAGAAGGCTGCAGGCAAAGAGAGCAGGGCCGAATTTCCTTTCGGATTCCCCCCAAAAAAAATAAATATGCCCAAAAATGTGAAAAGAGGGGGGAGAAGGCAGAAACATGGAACTTTCCCATTTGGGTGAAGTTCCACTTTAAGGCATTGACTTATTGAGGCTAAAGGAGTTGACAATGTCCCCTAAGAAAAGAGTATAAACTTACTTCAGTTATCCAATCAGTGTAGATGAAACAAATACAGAGGAAATAGATTTTTACATGATTCTACAATTAAAGTGCTTCTAATGGCTTGACATTTTTTACCTTAATGCATTCTCTGCATTAAGGTAAAAAACTTCTCATTACTTCTAACACCTCCTCACCCCCCATTATACTTACCTGAGCCCAATCTCAGTCCAACGCAGTGCCCATCTGCAGCAGTTCTCTCTCTGCTCACAGACACAGCAGCAGGAGCTGTGATTCACACACAGCCTGACTTGGGAACGAGTCCACATATGTGCCACCATAGGAAGCGACTTTCTATGGTGGTGTATTGAGAAGAGGAGGAGCCCAGAGCGCCGGGGGGTGGACTCGAAATTTTTATAATTGACAATCTTGATTACTTTAGTAATTCAGAATCAAACTCTATATAAAACAACACCTTGGAAAGAGAGAGGTCTTATTTAAAAAATAAATGCAATGATTGAATTACTTAGTAAAATACTTTTCTGCTTTGTGTTGCATTATTGAGTATAATGCTAACTTGTGTTAATATCTGTGTTGCAGTGTCATTCATCTTGCAAGACCCCCCCCCCCCTCCCCCAACTCACATGTAAAGTAAAAAAAACACACACACCTATTTTATAGCGCACTGCAGTGTACAAATGTAAAGGCAAAATGATATTCACTTTGCAAGGAAACTTTTCCTATATATTAGTGAATTCAATTTACAACAATAACCCAGTTATGTGCAAGGGAAATAAAACAGTATTTTTGCTTGTATATAATTGGATAATGGAAGTCAACAGAGCTCATTCACTATGCTAAGGGGGAATTCCCTTGTAAAGCTGGGCTGCTCTAACTGCATGTGACTAAAGTCATTCAAAAGTGTGAATCAGTTGCAATACACTGTAAAAGAACACGCAACTGCAGTAACCAATAGAAACCAACTGGATTTCAGTATACTCGGTTGATCTCAATTAAGAAATTTTAACTGATTGGTTGTTATGGGTTAATGCACATCGTTCTTTTATTGTTTTACAAAAAAAAGGCCTGATTTTGTAATATTTTCTGTGCAGTTTCTATGATTCAGTCATATTAGCAGAGCCTATCATGTGTTTCGTGGTATAACACAATTTCAAATGCCTACTTGACATGGCTCAAGCTGTCATAACCTGCATCACACTAAGCAAATAGGAACCAGATTTCTTACATTTAAAAATCTGTTTTATTAGTATGATGTATTTACTTGTTGCAACTATTAATCTAGAAGCATTGCTGTTTAAAGAGTTTGTAGAAAATAACTCAATTAAGTTCAAAGCCTTAACTGCGAACTCTAATGAAAAATTCTCCCCTTAAGGTACACATTGCACAGTGTGGTAAAGTGTAATTTCATGTGTGCCATTTTCAGCCTCAGCTCTCATAGCTGCGCTGCACAATCGTTCCCAGTGGAGAGAAGGCCGCTTAACAAAATCCTACCTTCAAACAGGTTCATAAACAGATTTACTGCTACCAAGAGACAATAAATATGGCACTGGTGAAATATATGCCTAGGAATAAAAGAAAGGAAAATATCGGCTTGGTAAATGTATTCATCATGTCTGTGGGTGGAAAAAATATTTCCTGCGCTCTCCCCAGGGGACAGCAAGAACATGCTAGGAGAATTTAGTAATGAGACTCTTTCACTGGGGGGAAGAAAGTACCTTGACAATCTCCTTTAAATGGGTGCCAATTACCACACTGATGTGAAGCAGGAAAAGCAACCAGTGAGATAAATTAGCTTCAGGTTTAGTTTCTGTGCATGCAGCAGAGGGTACAATTAAATGTAATGATATAGGGTACAAGACAAAGTCATTTGTGAATGCAGCTCAGCCTGCTACAGGTACTGGAAGTGGCTTTAATAGAGATGACCAGACTTTTATAAAAACTGCTACCAAGTGCAAACCGTCTGATTTAAACCTGGTGACTGCTCTAAGACTAAACTTCAGTGAACAAAACAGATATGTTCAATTCTACATCCACATGTCTAGAGGTTGCTAATGCTACTTTTCTTTTAAGCCACGTGCCCATGCAACAGAAAGCAACTAGTGGTTATTCGTATCAAAGCACAAAGTTATCTGCAGAGGAAAAAGAAGTAAAAGAGCAGCAAATGTAATGAGAATATTCCTGCGCTACCCAATTGGAAAAAGAAAAGAGAACAAGAACTGAGAAAAATAGTAAAAACAGTAAAAACGCACGTATGCGACTGGACAGCTGCATGCACCGAAGCAAGGGTCAGACATAAGCCCAAAATCAAACTGAGGTATAGGGGGGGAGGTGCTGCGCTAACCAGAAGAAAGCTGTAAATCTCTGTCTGTGGTCAATTTATGACATAAAATCGCATAATAAATCGCATAAATAAGTGTTAGCACTTTAGTTGAATGTTCTTTAGTGCCAACACTTATTTATGCGATTTATTATGCGATTTTATGTCATAAATTGACCACAGACAGAGATTTACAAAAGAGCAGCAAAATGCAGTAACCCAAAGCAAGCAAACAGAATTGAAGGTCACTATAGCAAAAAAAAAATATTCTGATATCTGTATATATTTCTATATTAATATATTTATTTATATATAAATATATCTATATATTTGTTTAATTATATATATATCTTTTTCCTATGCCATTTGTTATATTTCTCTCCACATTCATGTGCATGCCAGGCTGTTCAGCAAAAGTGGTAGTCACAGGGGTTGGGTAAAACATTTAACTCTAACAGGGAGATAGCTTTTATTCAAATGAGTTGAACCATTTTGCCAAAAGAAAAAACTGTTAAAAACAGCTGGAGTTAGGCCCTAAATTGTTTATCTCTTACTTAAAGTGTATTTAAAGTGTACGTGTCCATCTAAGCCTACCCTGCCCCACAACACGAAAAATAATGCTCCTACTGAAAGAATAAAAAGGTAATAAAGTTATGTTAGGCAGAGGACTAAAAAAAACTTAAATGTAATTTTTTATTGTGCCCATAGCTCCACCTGAATTTTTCACTAAACTGTTTTCAGCAAACCAGAGATGAGGAGCAATGGGTCACTGCACTATAAACACATAGTTGTTGCATAAATAGCCATACACATTTCAAATTTTATCAGATTTCTGCTGAATTGGCCAAAAATTGAGCCATGGGTGGCCCTGTTGGTACCACCTACCTTGACAAACTTGGATTGAACATTCGATGGAAAATTGTCAAAGGAACAGTCACTGCATCCAATCACATGTGGTGACTGTTTGGCTATTCAAACAGCTGCAGACGCTATAGCTGTCTAAATATGGAAGTCAACAGGGAGGATTCTACCAAAGATGAATCTACTAGATTTTTTTCATTAGGCTCATGGGCTGAACTAGAGAAATCTATGTGTGTACGGCTCGCCTTTGGAAGGTTAAAAACATTTTGTACACCAAATTTTTACTTTACCACCTTATAACAAATATGACTATGGGGGTGTGGAAATATCTAATTTGTTCTACAGACAGTCACAGCCATTAAGTCATTTAAAACGTGTCAATATGTACCTCTGCATAGAAAATATATAATTATATTTCCTGGACTTTTACTGCTAAGCTGGCCATACTTTCAGTCAATGTCATTCACTTTATATCCATTGGATATTGCATCACATATAATTGAAAGTAATCACCAGAATCTAAGCAATGTACCACCCATGAGTTTGATCAACCACCAGAAGTCAGTTTATTGTTTACTTTAGTCTGGGCAATAATTGAACAGCTTCAATACACTTTATTACTGAATTAAACTGAAAAATGGAATAAAACATTGCGATTTCATTGAAAGTAAAAATACTCTTTTTGCCAGGTGCAAGGCAATTTAAACAAATCTCATTGCAGTCAATGAGCACTACCACGCTACATCTTTGATTGATTTATGATTTCAACAAAAATAGAAACAACATTTTGATTGCTCTATCACGATGCTGCACGTATGGCCAGCTTACCAGAATCAGAGGCATACATTTTAAAACGTATTTAGAGCCAACTACGCACACAAGTGATATTAAAGTTTTATATGCAGTAGTTGCTGACAAACAAAATCACATGTTTACTTGATATTTCTCTTAAGTATCTCAATAGTGAGATATGCCTACCAGAGTTTCCAGCTCTACCCAACAGCCTTGATAATTATAAAGTTATATAATGGTGTGAATTCCCATAAGAAACAATTGAGTGCTGTCTGTGATATTTCTTTTATTTGTACTAACATACAGTTTTTCAGAACAAGCTTTCGGGGTGTACTTCCTTCTCCAAGGTCCAAGCAATAGTAATTAGAGTACACCCCGAAAGCTTGTCCTGAAAAAATTGTATGTTCGTGCAAATAAAAAAGTATCACGGACAGTACTCAATTGTTTCTGTCACAGGTGCACCAATACGGCTACAATCACTTCAAAGCAATTTCCATAACAAATTTAACAAACATCTAGAGAGCTGGAGCAACACCTCTCTCATGGCTTTGAGGAGGTGAAGACATTAACCAGTGGGTTCAAAGAGTGCAGCGTGAACAGAAAACCATATTCAAAAATGCAACAGGACATGTATTCATAACCCGGAAAAAGTAAGGCGTTAAGGCCACTGAGGACCTCTTCCTCATACAGTAGTGGTCTTCGGTGGCCTCAAAATGTTGCTTTTCATGGGTGACAAATACATGTCCTGTTTGCATTTTTGATAACAGTGTGCTGGTGATGTTGCATTCTTTGGACTTTTACAGTGACTCTGATCATCCGTCTGGTCACCATAGCACACATTGTATGGGTGGTTCAGTAAGGAGTGCGCTAGATTCTCTGCACTTATAAACTAGTGAGGTTTCCCATTCAACCCTTCAGCAACAACAACCCAAAACTGAAACCAGTCATTCATAAATAAAGGAGAACAAATACTAATGTTGCCCGATGCTTATGAAGGGCACACTATACCCATCACTCATCAAAGTGCCTTTCATCGGAGCTGTCTTCTGCAGCACAAAAAACATTTAGACCATTTTTAGTAATCTTCTCCCTGGAATGTTCAGATATGTAGATTCATGTAAAAGCATCTCCAGCTGCAGCGGAACTACAAGTACCAGCATGTCCTTTCACTGATAGCACCTTTGGTTGCCCTGCTTTTGTCTATACATAAATGTAAGCAGTGTATTCCCTGACAGTATTTTATCCCAGTTTAACAAAGACATTCCTTTGAGATGACTGAACAATTCCAGAATCTATAATATGAAAACACACTACATCATCAATCTATTGCATCTAAAAATACATTCCACATGTGGGATTCTCTGCTGAGACTACATAGAAAGCCAGTTCAAGCCCTACAGCTTTGTACTGGAAGACTTCTGTGCTGGTCCTGCTGCAGCCTTTCAAACTGCACAATACAATAAAGAGAACATAAAACAGTACCCTGTGTAGTGTGCACTGGACAGGCAAAACCAAGCCAGCACCACACTCTGACGTTAATTTAAATGGCTTTCCTCTATGAGTACGTCAGTTAAACACACATCATTTCTTCTTAAAGAAACAAAAACTGCAACACCTAACAATAAAGCGATGATTTAAAGGACCACAAACACCTTTTATATTCTGATCATATGAATAATGATGGGATTCTGTATAATAATTTATTTTCTTAACCACTTGCTGACCAGCTCACGCAGATATACTGCGGCAGATTGGCAGCACTGAGCAAATTGCCATACTTGTACGGCAGCTCACGCAGGCACAGTTGCGGGCAGGCATGCACCGCAGCCAGCATGCTCCCGCACTCGATGTCCGCCAGCAACCCGCGATCGCCTAGTACAGAGGTAGAATGGGGATCTGCCATTGTAAACAAGGCGGATCCCTGTTCTGACAGGGGACATGTCAGAGATCTTCTGTTCCCAGTGATTGGGAACGGTGATCTTTGTCCCAGTGAGCCTATCCCCCCTACAGTTAGAACACACCCAGGGAACACATTTAACCCCTTGGTCGCCCCCTAGTGTTAACCCCTTCCCTGCCAGTGTCATTTTTTACATTGATCGGTGCATTTTTCTAGCACTGATCAATGTAATAATGTCACTGGTCTCCAAAAAATGTAATTTGGGGTCAGATTTGTCCACCACAATGTCGCAGTCCCACTATAAATTGCAGATCACCGACATTAATAGTAAAAACAATAAAAAATAAATAAAAGTCCCTAAAGCTATCCCATAGTTTGTAGACACGATAACTTTCGCACAAACGAATCAATATATGCCTATTGCGATTTTTTTACCAAAAATATGTAGAAGAATATATATATCGGCCTAAACTGATGAATAAATGTGTTTTTTAGATATTTTTTTTTTTGGATATGTATTAAAGCAAAAAGTTTGAAAAACATTTTTCAAAATTGTCACTCTTTGTTTGTTTATAGCGCAAAAAATAAAAACCGCAGAGGTGATCAAATACCACCAAAAGAAAGCTCTATTTGTGGGGAAAAAAATTGTTTTGGTACAGCATTACATGACTGCGCAATTGTCAGTTAAAGAGATGCAGTGCTGTATCACAAAAAATGGCAAATCCTTCCGGGGCTGAAGTAGTTAAGCAGCTCATAGATGAGTCCGTTTTTTCGTTCAACCAGCGGACCAGATTCCCCCATTCACACATTCAAGGTGGATATGGGAATCCACCCTGCTTAATTTTTGTATTCTGACAGCGGGGAGACTTCCATCAGAATACATTGATCAGCATTGCAGGCTATAGCCGGTGGCACTGATGGAGCGGGGGAAATCCTGCTAAACCAGATATATTTTGGTTCCTGTATTGCTGGCTTTATTTCACATGCTTTTGTTTATATGTAACCTACATTTACATATTTACGTAAACAAAGCTGACCAGGATAAGTGACAATGACAGCGGTGGGGACAAACTAATGCTGCCAGGGGAGCTCTAGCAGTTCCAGCTACGATTAATTAAGATATAAACCATGAGGATAAAAGTTGGCCAGTATAAGCACCTCCTACCACCCCAGGAAATTATAAATTGACTTGTATATAAATGTGAAGAAAAATTATAAACAATCAGGTGTGAAATAAAACATTTGAATTCATATGCGCAAACTGTTGGTGCAATATAAATCCTGTATAATAATAATAATAATAATAATATACGGAATGCTTTTATTACATATTCTACCTTACACAGTCATTGGAATAATTTTAAATATTATAAAAATAACATTATTAAATATTAATAATTATAAATATTCTTCACAATAGTGGTACTCTAAGGGGATATGTTGTTTTTTTTCCCTTAGTCCAGCAAACAAATTAGAAAAATAAGCTGGGCCAGCATATCCACATTTATATGAAGACCAAGCTGTCCAGCAAATGTGACAGTAATAAACTACAGTATAACACTAACAGGGGTTCTTCCACAGCTGCAGCAAAAGTATTTCTGTTTTTTTAATATTAAATAAAAGGTGACCACTGGCCATGTTATAGCTTGTTCCAACCCCTGGCAATGTCATTTGGATGGACATTCTAGTTTGCATGAACATGTAGCGAAAAAAATATATAAATAATGTGAAATTAAAAAAAAAAAAGTACTGAACACTAATTATTACTATTATTATACAGGATTTATATAGCAGCAACAGTTTGTGCAGCACTTTACAATGTTAGGGCAGACAGTACACTTATAATACAATTCAATACAGGAGGATCAGAGGGCCCTGCTCGTTAGAGCTTACAATCTAGGATACTGAACACTAATATTACATACATTAACCGTGTAATTCATTGGAATCTACTTTGTGATAGTGCTCCTTTAAGAAAGCAAGACCTATAGGTAAGTTTGTTTTTTTCACCTTTTTCCACCCTGGGCGGAAATTTTTAGGGTCCACTTTGCTGGGCAAGCATAAAAAGGCCTACTTTTGCAAACCAACCTAGATGTTTGCTTATATATTTTTATATATTGTTGAATTGTATATTGTATACTATGTATTTGTAATTTATGTATTGTATATAGTTGATGTTTAATTGTACATTATATATTATTAAAGGATATCGGGTCTCATATAAGTAAAATCTTAGGAACTGATTTATTTAAAAGTGGTATTAACACCTGTCTGTTTTTATTGTAAATACCCAATTAAGTTAAACTTGTTTTTTTGTTTTTATTATTTTAATTCCCATGATCCTATCTGGGTAAACTGTACAGTGTGTACTGGTGAATAATTTACGAAATCAGCCCATTATTTGGCTTCAAGTTACAGGAATGTGTTACTGCAAATAGAGCTGGATTAATATACTATATATAGAGATAGACAGGAATAATTTGATTTCTAAGTAGCTGAAAAGAGGTGTGGAAATGTTAACATTAGCCTGGTCTAAAATTGAAAAATCCAGTTTTACCTTTCTATCGACACAGACACAATCTGCAGGAAGTGATACAAATGTATCACATGTAACTTTTCTAATATTGATGTTGATATAGGATTTCAGCATGTCATGTGTGAGGATTCATTTCAGTTATCCAATCACATGAAAGGAAAATCCCTGTTATTATTTCATCTGCACCTACTCTTTAGGATAATTGAAGTGAACATTCACACAATTTAGCCTCATTGTCTCTACTTGCATTACATAGTATTAATATTTTTTTTTTGTTTGATGAATTATTATTATTATTATTTTGTTAATTTACCTATTCAGTAGCACATGACATGTGACAGTGTAGATGACATGACTTAATGATATTAGGTATTATTTTAAATTTGGGGGGGGGGGGGGGGTTGTGTGTGTGTGTGTGTGTATGCGTCATAATATTTATACACAATTACAAAAATGTCACATAACTCATTAGAATTAAAAAACTGACATCTGTGCATTGCTGGTATAGAACTTTTTTATATAAATAAAAATAAAATGCTACAAACCTCTGATTTACATTTTAAAACAGACTTCTGGGCATTTTTTTTGTAAAGGATTCTATAAAAGAATACTAAAATGTCACTAAACTCTGATTTTCATATGGAGAATTAAACTAAGACTTCTGTGCAGTTCAGGTATATATGTATACTACAATCTAATATATATACATATATATATATATATATATATATATATATATATATATATATATATATATATATATTATTATTATTATTATTATTATTATTATTATACAGGAATTATATAGCACCAACAGTTTGCGCAGCGCTTTACAACATGAGGGCAGACAGTACACTTACAATACAAATCAACACAGGAGGGATCAGTGGGCCCTGCTCGTTAATATATTATGTACAATAATTAAATAGACTTCTGCGCAGTTCTGGCATAGGATTTTATATTTATGCAGTATAATAATACTAAAATGTTATCAAACCCTAATTTTCTTGTAAAGGATTAAACTTCTGTACAGTTCAGGTATAGGGCTTTCTATTTATATAGGAATACTAAAATGTCACTAAATTCTATTAAAGAGACTTGTGAGAAGTTCTGGTACAGGACTTTATATTGTTATATGAATATTACAAAGTCACAAAACTCTGATTCCCATGTGAAGGTTTATACAGACTTGTGTGAAGTTCTGGTATAGGATTTTTTGTATTTATATATGAATATTAAACTGTCACAAAACCCTGATTTTGTATGTAAATATTATAGAAGATTTCTGTACAGTTCAGCTATAGGACTTTCTATTTAAATATGAATACTTAAGATGTCACTAAGCTATATTAAATAGACTGCTGTGCATTTCTGGTATAGGACTTTCTATTTATATATGTATATTAAAACGTCACCAAACTCTGATTCCCATGTGAAGGATTAAACAGACTTGTGTGCAGTTCTGGTATAGGATTTTATATTTCTATATGAATAGTAAACTGTCACCAAAACCTTATTTTTTATCGAAAGGATTAAAGCAGACGTTTGCACAGTTCAGGTATAGGAATATATATGAATTCTAAGATGTCACTAAGCTCTATTAAATACTTATGCCCAGTTCTGGTATAGGACTTTATATATGAATAAAAATGTCACCAAACTCTGATTTCCATGCGAAGGGTGAAGACTTTTAAGACTTCTGTGCAGTTCTGGTATAGGACTTTCTATTTATATATGAATATTAAAATGTCACAAAATTCGGATTGCCATGTGAAGGATTAAAGCTGACTTCTGTACAGTTCAGACAGAGGACTTTCTATTTATATGGGAATACTAAGGTGTCACTAAACTCTATTAAATTGACTTGTGTGCAGTTCTGGTATAGGACTTTAACTAGGAATTCTAAAATGTCACTAAACTCAGATTTTTATGTACAGGATTAAAGCAGACTTGTGTGGAGTTCTGGAATTGAATTTTATACTTATATATGAATACTAACATGTCATCAAACTCTGATTTCCAAGTGAAGGATTAAACAGACCTGTGTGCAGTTCTGCTATAGGACTTTATGACTAGCGGAGTAATAAATTTCCATCGTATAGAGCTGCTCGAGTCAAACAAGCTGCTTGTCTTTAGCATTTGCCTCAGCTCTCTGTTTTATCTTTAATGGTCATTATTTTTAAGGCAAATGGGGAACGAACTCTAACCACATGTTCCACCTCATGGCCTTTAATATAAAATTAAAACCAGGAAAACGTCGTCAGTGAAATCCCCCATTACAGCCAGTTGCTGCCTATTGCAGTGATGGGAGATTAGAGAAGTGTCATGTTTATAGCTGTGTATTAATGTGGATGCCTTGTCAGCCCCAGTACTGGACCAGACTGCAACCCTGCTTCCTTCGTTTACCCTGCCACATCTATCCTCAGCACTTCTATACACCTCTAAACACTCATATACACCTCTATACACTTCTATACACCCATATACACCTCTAAACACCCATATACACCTCTATACACCCATATACACATCTATATACCTCTATACACCCATATACACCCATATACACCTCTATACACCTCTATACACCCATATACACCTCTAAACACCCATATACACATCTATACACCTCTATACACCCATATACACATCTATACACCTCGATACACCCATATACACCCATATACACCTCTATACACTCATATACACCCATATACACATCTATACACCCATATACACCCATATACACCTCTATACACTCATATACACCCATATACACCTCTATACACCTCTATACACATCTATCAACCCATATACACCTCTATACACCTCTATATACATCTATACACCCATATACACCTCTATACACCCATATACACCTCTATACACCTTTTATACACCTCTATAGACCTCTATACACCCATATACACCTCTATACACCTCTATACACCCATATACACCTCTATACACCCATATACACCTCTATACACCTCTACAAACCCATATACACTTCTATACACCTCTGTACACCCATATACACCTCTATACACCTATATACACCTCAATACACCAATGTACACCTATATACACCTCTATACACCTCTATACACCCATATACACCTCTATACACCCATTTACACCTCTATACACCCATATTCACCTCTATACAACTCTATACTCCCATATACACCTCTATACACCCATATACACCTCTGTACACACTCTAAAGACATGCTGGTTGGTTAATCAGATCCTGTCTAAATTGGCCCTAGTATATGTATGAATGTGTGTTAGGGACCTTAGGTTGTAAGCTCCTTGAGGGTAGGGACTGATATGAATGTACAATGTATATGTAAAGCACTGCGTAAAATTTACAGCGCTATATAAGTACCTAAAATAATAATAATAATAATAATATACACCTCTATACACCCATAAGCACCTCTATACACCTCTATACACCTCTATACACCCATATACACCTCTATACACCTCTATACACCTCTATACACCTCTATACATCCATATACACCTCTATACACCCATATACACCTCTATACACCTCTATACACCCATATACACCTCTATACACCCATATACACCTCTATACACAGAACACAATACTGCCTACCTACATTTCCCTTCACTGACACCTTCTGATCTGGATGGAGATCTGACTACAAACAGCACACAATCATATCCTCCATTACACCGTGCTGAGGCTAGCTTATATTGTTCACATAGATAATGCTACAGTCAGTAATAAATCGAATTAAATTGATTATTTGTGTGTGAGCATTGGTGTAGGCTCAATGCACACTTGCTTAAAAATCGTTGCTTCTACAGGAGATTTGTGTGCTGCCTGTAGAAGAAGTTCAATGTTATCCTATGTGTCTATTCACATTAGGACGATAACTGGCAGATTTTAGGCTCAGGCAGGAAAAAAAAACAAAAACCTTATGGTTTGTGTTTCTGATTGGAGCTTTCTGGCAGACAAAATGCAAAACTCTCCTAAACTTGCCTAAACTGAGAGGGTATTTTTTCTGCCAAGAGAATTGGAGTTTGTTTTCTAAAGTCCAATGTGCATCCATATGCAGCAGGCAACAAACATTTTGATTAGTATATATAGCATATGCACCATTTACCATGGGTGATAGATTCTGCTTCAGTGTATAAAGATAGCCTATTACATTATTATTATCACTATTATTATTAATATAAATGCTGTTGCTGTTATTAAGACTACTATTGTTATTATTATTAGTAGTAGTAGTAGTAATAGTAGTAGTAGTATAGTGGTAGTAGCAATAAATAATTACTGTCATGTTAATTGTGTGTAATATATGTGTTCATGAAACACACAGAAGTCAGTTATTATATTTATTAAATTCTAAACATGTAATATATATATATATATATATATACACAAATAATTGTGAGAAGATTAATTTCAATCATCCAGTCATGTACAATAATTACACAATTTATGTTGTGAAGCTTCTCAACTCCTTTATTTAATTAGCCTAATATAGAGAGAGAGATAAAGAGACAGAGAGAGAGAGAGACAGAGATTAGGCAAAAAAAAAAAGGAATTGAGAAGCTTAACACCCTAAACAAGTAGTTTCATTATGACACATGACTGGATGATTAAAACAAATCTTCTTACAATTATTTGTGTGAAGATTCCCAACTCTTTCAGTAAATCAGCCCTTATTACTATGGGCTGTACATTCTGCCTCCTTTTACTAAGAACAACCATTACATTATCACTAGCATTCTTATTATTAACGATGAGTTTTAAAACAATAATTGTAATAATAATAATAATTATCATCTTCAAAGAAGAATACGAAGATTAAGAAAAATAATATTAATAATAATAATAATAATAATAATAAAAAAGAACAAGAAGACTTGTTATTATAACTATTAGTAGTAGTAGTGTAATAGTAGTATATACTCGTAGGTTTAAATGTTTGTAGTATAAATGTTTTTGACCACCTAGATGGCAGTGTCAGAATTGACAAATTGTCATAGAATATGAGCATACAGGCAATCACTACATTCTGCTTCTCTAAAAAAATATAACACATTGACAAACTGTTTAATTAGCATCGTTATTAATATTAATGATTGTTTTGGTTATAATTATTATAGCAGCGGTATCAGTAGCAGTAATTGCTTTGTGTTAAAATAGATGCAATACATTGTGTATATTTAGGAAGCACCCAGCAGGTAATTACAGAATATATAAATGTTTATGGTATATATGCAGACTATCACTATGAGCTGTACATTCTGTTGTACAAAGCTGACCAGAGTATTATTATGAATGTTGGTGAGGAGGACAATAAAGCAAATAATAATCCTGCCCCCCCCCCCCCCCCCATACATAGGCTCCCCTGGGTGTCAGTGCCCGGCTCTCACCTGTACTCTGGCCTCGGTGAGCTCAGTCCTCAGTGCCAGCTGTTCCCTGACATAGACATCAGGGTAGTGGGTCTTCTGGAAGACTTTCTCGAGCTCCTCCAGCTGCATGCTGGTGAAGGTGGTGCGGTGCCTCCTCTTCTTACTGCTGGACACATTGCTGTCACATTTGTCGGTCAGATCCTCCAGTTCCCCCTTCTCCTGCATCCCCTTCACTGGAGACACTCGCAGGCTGCAGCAGGTATCCAGGGGTCTGCTGAGCTCAGTGTGAAGAGGCTGGCCCTCTACTTTGCTGATGCCATAGTTCACTGAGGAAGGAAAATATAGTCTGAGCTCAGTAAGAAGACTCTCACAATACAGCTAACCACAAACATCTGGGACACTATAGAAATGGGCCAGTCCTCTCTTCCCTGCACTTTTGATGGAATGTCCTTCAGGGCTGATTTGTGGAAAATTAAGAAGTTACCTGTGGTAACCAATCACATTTCATTTTTCACAGCAGGTTGGCAAATGAACTGACATTTTGGCATGGGTCCCTTTTACCTTGGATCCAATTTTTATCTGATCAGCAGGGGTGAATGATAACAAAGCTGGATCCTGCTAAATCAGAGTTCCTATTTTACTTTTTGGGGGAATTTAAAGAGCGTGTAGAAGGTAAAATCGTATATGTTTTAAACGCATTCAATTAATAAGACCTAATTTACAAAAGAAAATGGTTTGATTGAAATCCATGGGCTTTATGAAGGCAATAGGGCACACCACTGAAGACAGTATTTTACTGTGTGTAATATCATCTGTCATTGGCCAAATGCTGCAGTTTTTGTTTTATGCATTTTATTTTTTTTATTTTTTTATTTTTTATCTGTTTTGGTTTTTTTGTCCTGTTTTGTTATTGTTTTGTTTGTTGTTTTGATGGTTTTTTTTTTATTTGTTTTTTCCTGCCCTAGGGTGACAACTGTAATAAGCAGGGTTGTCATCCTAGGAAAGGGAATGTGTTAGGACTACATTAAGTCCTCCTTCTCTTCTTCTGGAACAGCTTCTTTTTTTGTCCAACTAAATAAAATGCTTTTAAGTTTAATTTTAGAGGAGACAATACTAAAAAAAATATTGTTAGAGTAAATACACTGTAAGCAGAAGGGATTCTACCTCTCTTTAATAGGACTTCCATTGACCTATTATTTTTGAAGGCAATTGCTTTTGGGCACAATGTCGCCTTTGCTTCGGGTTTGTCTGTTTAAACCCAAGCACAAAAATTGATAGTATTGCAGCTTACCTGTCCTTAGATGTGGTGGTTGCATTAGTTTTCTTTTTATCACACTTATTTTTACCTTTATTTTAACCTGGTGATCAATTCATTTCCTGCCCTAGGGTGACAACTGTAACCAGCAGGGTTGTCATCCTAGGAAAGGGAATGGGTTAGGACTACATAAGCCCTCCCGCTCTTCTTCATAACAGGGGGAGGTGTTTTGTAGTTCATGGGGATAACGGGACAGGGATGCTAACTCATAACAGTCCAGAGAGCTTCAAAAGTTAGCAGCTCACAAGATTTCTGGAACAGCTTGTTTTCTTTTTTTTTTTTTTTTGTCCAACTAAATAAAATGCTTTCAAGTTTAACTTTAGAGGAGCAAATACTATAAAATAAAAATATTCTTAGAGTTTAAATACACTGTAAGCAGAAGGGATGCTACCTCTCTTTAATAGGACTTCCATTCTACACTGTCAATGCTTTAACAATACCTCCCCTATTGTGGGCCACATAATAAAGCCAGCATATTGTGTGCTGTGTGTGCAGACAGAGGTGCCTGTTGATGTGCTTCAGGAGGATATGAAACAATAACAAGGCACTAAAGGCAGGCAGTCATGGTTCTGAACTGTTATGTCAGGTCACAGGATAACTGATCCAGCATGTTACAGAACATGAAAGATCTCTCTTTAGCCTGAGAGAAAATAATCAGCGGTAGAGCTGCCACATACATCAATGAAAGGCAACTTGGG